>NC_092347.1:8874229-9115260 GCF_963676685.1 Mytilus edulis
TAAAAATATGTCCGGTGACTCAGCCAAGCAACCAAGATAGCGGCCATGGCTAAAAATATAACATAGCGGTAAAATGTAGATTTTGGCTTATATCTCTGAAATTAAAGCATTTAGAGCAAATCTATAATCAAAAAATATAAAATTGTTTATCAGGTTAATATCTGTCTGCTCTGCAATTTTCAGATAAATCGGAGAACCCGTTGTTGGGTTGCTGACCCTAAATTGGTAATTGTAAGGAAATTTTGCCATTTTTGGTTATTATCTTGAATGTTGTTATAGATAGAGGTAAACTGTGAACAGTAATAATGTTCAGCAAAGTAAGTTCTACAAATAAGTCAAATGACTTAAATGGTCAGTTGGCCCCCTCAGGAGTTATTGCCCTTTATAGTCAATTTTACCAATTTTTCTTAAATTTTTGTATCTTTTACAAAAATCTTCTCCTTTGAAACTACTAAGACAAAATGTAACCAAACTTGTCCACAATCATCATAAGAGTATCTAGTTTTAAACATGTGTCCGATGACCCTGTCCGCGAAGCAAGATGGCAGACATGGCTAAAAATAGTACATAGGGTAACTTTAGATCCAGTTTTTGGTTTATATCTCTTAAACTGAAGCATTTAGAGCAAATCTGACTGGTGGCAAAAATGTTTATCAGAATTAGATATATCTTCCCTGAAATTTTCAGACAAATCCGACAACCAGTTGTTGGGTTGCTGCCCCTGAGTTAGTAATTTTATGGAAATTTTGCTATTATCTTAGATATTATTATAAGTATCTAATGGTATCTTATACTATAAATTATGATTTTAACCTTTTTATATATGATTTCCAAAGCATCAGTAATTATACAGGTGAGCGACACAGGCTCTTTAGAGCCTCTGATTAATAAATTGTGTATGTTTTTTTTTTTAAATTTTATATGTTATACACTTTATCTATCTAAACAGAGCTCGAGGCAGCAGTATTACGAAATAGTCCTATAGAACCTGACGGACCAGCTACACCTTGGTCAGACAATAAACCTGATGCACCACCGAGTTACGATGAAGCTGTTGAAAATGCTAATGAAAAAAATGTACATTAGTTATTAAATGTCCAGTAGGTCGAGGATATGCATGTACATGTATTACAAATGTATTATACTTCATAATTACCACCAAAACATTTGTCTTCCTGAAAGTTGTTATGTATCTGAATGTTATGTCGTTCTTTGTGGGTGTTAATTGAATGTTTTATTCTAAATGTGAAACGTTTTCTACAATTTGCTCAAATTTAAGACGATGCTGTTTACATGTATATCTTAAGTTATAATAGGTGTTTACTTTTCGTATAACACAGTAATGGGTGTCACGACTGAACAAATAAAATACAATACATGTGATACAAATATGTGCCAAAACCGGCAAGCTTATTTTAGACCGTAGAAGACGTTTTTTATACTGATAAAAGATGTGATAAATATGATTTATGATTTAACTTTTGTTTTATAATAGCTTTTTGAAAATTTGTAAATACTAGCTCCTTTCTAATCTGTCTTTCATAATTCTTTTTAGAATGGCATTAATAATTTTTAAAAAGCTTACTTTTATAATGTGAATTGTGTATGCTGTATTAGGCCACAATTAAAAATATTTTGGTTTGCCACAACCCTACCAAAGGTTGAGACAGTGGGTAGGTAGGTAGGCATTTTTTTTTTTTTTAAAGAAATTTACGTATCGGATGTTTCTTAGTCTTCATGCCTATCTGATTAAAAAAAACTTCTTCAAATCAGGACAATCAAAGAATTTGAGTAGGCAGCTTTTTTCTGGGTAGGTAGGGTTTGGGCAAACAAACCTAATCTTTTTTATGGCCTTATTGATGGCGAGACGTTAATAAATTATCATTGCTCACACATCTTTGTAATACCATTCTTTGATATAAAAGAAATTGAGGAACCATCGCTCATTCTAACCATAAAACAGCAAAAACTTAAAATTCTGACAATATATGTTTGGAAATAACAAGTTTTCTTGACGTATAAAATAGATAATGTAATACGATAATTATCAAATTATTAGGAATATACTTTTTTTTATGGTCGTACATGTACATTGTTTTATGGAAATAATGTAAGTATGATTTTATCATTTTAATAAAACTAGAACACACCCGCGAAATCGCGGGCATTCAGACCGTAGTTTAAAGTATGTAAAGTGTTGTTGGAAGAATTTTGTAAAATATTGAATGACTGCAGAATTTCAGCAATTGTACAAAAAAATGTATCATAAGTCATAGGTTATTGGAGACAGGAAAATGTTTTTTTTTATCCCTCCTTCTTCATTTCCAAAATTCCCAATTTTTGGTTTTCTATCAATTTCAATATGAACATACATTAGGATGTTATGAACATTTAAGTAAGGAACCTGTAATTCAGTGGTTGTCGTTTGTGTATGCGTTACATATTTGATTTTCGTTCATTTTTTGTACATAAATATGGCCGCTAGTTTTCTCGTTTGAATTGTTTTACATCGTCATTTCGGGGCCTTTAAAAACTGAGTATTCGGTATGGGCTTTGCTCGTTGTTGAAGGCCGTTCGGTGACCTATAGTTATTAATTTCTGTGTCATTTAATAAACTCTGTGACCGCCGTGGATAGTAAACTTGAAAATGATAGCAGATAGAATTAAAATACACTTTATTCGTAGCATATGTATGTTCAAAGTATACAGAAAAACGCAAACCGGAAGTCTAATCTGACTTAAAATTTCGTCTAATGACGGGACAATATCCGGATGCCTTTTTTCTCGAATTTCTCCCAAAATAACTCAATCTGAATAATCATATAAATGGATGACAAATGCGACTATGCACTGTACCTATAGGAAACAGAGGCGTGTTGATTAATTTATTGTGGAAAGAAAAGAAGCGACACCCAAAAATGAGGTCTTCTCGTTTAATAGTATAGATGGCGACACTCATACAAGTGAAAGATTTAGCTAGCCATATAATTCTACATAAGAAAATCCCTGTACCATGTTAGAAATAAAAGAGTTGTTTTCTATTCGTTTGATGAACATGTGTCTGAGCGTATGATTTTGCCATTTGATTAAGGACTTTGCGATTTGAAGCTTCTGCGCTTCATACAAAATGTACTTCGGTCAACGCTTTAACACCCCAATGAATTTACAAAAAGAAGCATGCAATTCATAAATGAAATACATTAACTCTATAAAGTCTATGAGTTAGTATTTTTTTTTAATATATATTAAGTGCTTCTGAATGATACACCAGGCACATTTGCATTAGTAGATGTCCATGAGTAAAATGGAAGAAAGAAGTTTTGAAATTTGAAGTACAGAAATGTGCAATTGGTGCAGAAAGATCGGTATCGTAAATGTTATTACTACGCTTGGGCCATTAACACTAGTCATCAGAAATACACGAAAATAGTCCGGCAGTTTTGTTTTATACGGATATAGAATTCGATATTGAATTTAAGTGTCACAAAATTGCGAATTCTAATGAAACCTGTAATGTAATTATAAAATATATCAATCGTGAACAGAACCCATTAAACAAGTTCATTAAAATCTAATCAAATAAACTAACCATTTGATCTATCGGAAGAAAATCGGTGACTCTCTTTCAGCGAACGACTTAACTTGAGAAGCATTGATCTCAGAAAAAGAAACCACGATTAAGAAAAAGGCTGACGTCAGAGAAATCAAGGTTTAATAACTACTTATATTATCATTTTACATGAAGATTGCCTGCTATCAAATGTCATGATATATAACTTTTTTTTAAAGTAAATACAAAATTATATAAAAAATATATATGTCTGCAAATCACTATATATAGCTAGACAGTGACTGGAATATCAGTGTTTTCCTGTATCTTTGTATGGATCTTTTTTCTATTTGCTTGTGTTTGTTTTGAACTTAAGGATGTTCTTTCCTCTCCTTTTTTTTTAATTTAATCCCCGCTAACCCCTTCTTTTCTTTTCATTATTTTAACACATATTGTTAAAAAAGCCATATTTAAATAAACTTCTATAAAATCCTTGTTATTTTTTCATAATTTATTTTAAAAGAAAAAGGGTGGCAATCTTAAATGTATGAAAAGTCTAGAGTGAATTATTTCCCCGGCGCCAACTTTTCAATGGATATCTCGAAAAATAAGCACACAGACCCTTCATTTCTTTTCTGCTTTTTGGGTTCCTTTATCTACAATCTATCAATTTATAACAGTCTTTGACACGTTTTATTGTTCCATGGCTTAAGACATGTGCGCATTACTCACATTCTGTGCATGTACGTCATGGTCTACATTAATGGTTTACCCAGCTGGGTTAGATCAGACAATATCTAAAATATAGTTGCCTATAATCTTGGGTTAATTTTATTATTATAATGCATGAAATTATTCGAGGGACAAAGCTTTGTTTGTGTTTAGTAATTGCTGATGCTAGGATTATACATATCCCATCTTCTATTGAGACAACTAAACTGCAATCTTCATGAGGTAGATGCTAGAAACTAAATCTGTAACCCATGGCGGAGCGTTATCAGTGGCGGATCCAGGGGGGGGGGGGGGGTTCCGGGGGTGCGCACCCCCCTTTATTTTTGCCGATCAATGCATTTGTATCGGGACATATGTTTTGCACCCCCCCTTTGCCCTGGGTGCCCTGGGTTAGCACCCCCCCCTTTCGAAAATTCCTAAATCCGCCCCTGGTTATATATAAGGTTTAGAAAGACGATTGGTGTCACATAAAATTAAGAATTGAAATACGGAATGTGCCAACGAGACAACTCGACCAAAGAGCAGAAACAACCGAAGGCCGCCAATGGGTTTCGACACAGCGACCGATACATGCCATCATAATCCACAGCAATTCTTTAAGTAATAACTTATAGTTCCAAATGAATGATAATGCAACAAAGGAGATGTAGGTATATATGTCAGTGACAGAACCCCAACAACAACAACAACAAAAGAAGACCTTACAGTAGTTTGATTTATCCGCAGTTAGTAAACGAAAAAAAAAATAAGTATGTTTATCATACTTTTATCACATAACGTCTTCGTTTCTGGATTTCAGACTTTTATTTTGAGAATAAATTAAACTAAAATAATTCATCCCTGAATTGACACACTCTTAACAGGTTTTCCGTTTATAACCGTTTTTTCCACAAGGTACAATGTACATACATACAAAATGGACAATATGTTCTTGTTAGAGTGGTTTGATTTCGCCAGTGTACTTTATCCGGATGATGAAAATCCCTAGTGTTTTTTTATCAAGCAACAAAAACCCTCTAGAGTTTTCTATCCGGGTCCAGTGTAAAATATCCACTACTCTTGATAAGATTCTAAAGAGACTTGTTTAGGGGATCTGCTGAAAATAACGTTATACTCTACAAAAGACTGATAGAGCATTCATTGTTTTAGTTTTCTTATTTCGATTCTGATATTTTTTCACCCTCCTATAAGTTGTGTTTTGCTACTGAATCATTCATTGATCGTATCGTTAATTTTTCCGTAGAAAACATGAAAAGAATAAGAAATGTCTTCCTCAGGAAAAGTTGACCTACATGCTTTCTATGACAGTCAGCTCCGAACGTTTCTAGTTACGCATCTATACGTTTCTTGCTTTCATTTTAAGAATTGAATGCATCTATTTGTAACTTCTTTGGGTTGTAAAAGCGTTGACCGTAGTACATTTTGTTCCGCGTTTCAATCTTAAATGTGCGCATGGTCAACGCCTATGAGTTATAAAAATAAGCATTCAATACTTATAATTACAGTTTTTTAGCTAGAATCGTGAAAACACGATTTCTATCAATTTTTTCTTTAATTTACCTGTGCACTTTGTTGTGGGACCTAGTGTCAACTTCATTGTGTAATGCATGCTAATTTTAAAAGGACGCAAAATTGCTGTTAGCCAATCATTAATAGTTATCCCACGAGGACGCGGTGTGTCAGTGTAAGATCACCCCGATGGCCGGAGTTGGATAACTACTTTACATCCCAGCTGTTTTAGTTTAGAAACACAATTTACAATTCATAAAATCTAGTTTAGAACGCCACACAACCATTATAATATACTTTATATATTACTGTATAATGTATACCCTTTATGACCCCCAAACACGATGAGTAGATATAAAACAATGTCAACTCGCCCCAATGGCCAATCGGCCCACACTAGATCGCAACTTTATAAAAGAATCGAATCATTAATAGTTATCCCATAAGGACGCGGTGTGTCAGTGTAAGATTACCCCGATGGCCGGAGGCCAGAGGGTGATCTAACACTGACACACCAAGTCCGACTGGGATAACTATTTTACATCCCAGCTGTTTTATATTAGACTAAAAACCATTTACAATTCATAAAATCTAGTTTAGAACGCCACACAACCATAACAATATACTTTTTATATTACTACTAGAACACACCCGCGAAATCGCGGGCATTCAGAGCGTAGTTTAAAGTATCAGTATGTAAAGTGTTGTTGGAAGAATTTTGTTAAATACAGAATGACTGGAGAATTTCAGCAAAAGTATCATAAGTCATAGGTTATTGGGGACAGGAAAATGTTTTTTTTTTACCCTCCACCTTTATTTCCAAAGTTCCCAATTTTTGGTTTTCTATCAATTTCAATATGAAAATACATTTAGTATGTTATGAAAATTTATTTAAGTAAGGAGCCTGTAATTCAGTGGTTGTCGTTTGTTTATGTGTTACATATTTGTTTTTCGTTCATTTTTTGTACATAAATAAGGCCGCTATTTTTCTCGTTTGCATTGTTTTACATTGTCATTTCGGGGCCTTTTGAAGCTGAGTATGCGGTATGGGCTTTGCTCTTTGTTGAAGGCCGTACGGTAACCTATAATTGTTAATTTCTGTGTCATGTTGGTCTCTTGTGGAGAGTTGTCTCAACATGGCAATCATACCACATCTTCTTTTTTTTGTAATCAATGAATTTTGTAAAAGATTAAATGACTGGAGAATTTCAGAAAAAGTATCAAAAGTTCACATGAATAATTTTAGCGTTTATCTGTATATTATGAACATTCATTACTATATAAATAAAGCGTATTTACTTTCAATTCTAAGTTTACAAATCGATCCATGGTGATCATTGATATAGTATACAGACCCTCTCTATTTAATAAACTCTGTGACTGCCGTGGATAGTAAACTTGAAAATGATAGCAGATAAAATTCTGAAAATACACTTTATTCGTAGGTATATGTATGTTCAAAGTATACAGAAAAACGCAAACCGGAAGTCTTATCTGACTTAAAATTTCGTACAATGACGGGACAATACCCGGATGCCTTTTTTCTCGTTTTTCTCCTAAAATAACTCAACCTGAATAATCATATGAATGGATGACAAATGCGACTATTCACTGTACCTATAGGACACAGAGGCGTGTTGATTAATTTATTGTGGAAAGAAGAGAAGCGACACCAAAAATGAGGTCTTCTCGTTTAATAGTATAGATATGATTATACCCTTTTTGACCCCCAAACACGATGAGTAGATATCAAACAATGTCAACTCGCCCCACTTGCCAATCGGCCCACACTATATCGCCACTTTATAAAAATATCGTCCCACTCTTGTTTACCGACTTGCTCACTTTGAAAAAGTGTAAAATCAAATTGAACAATCAGTCTGAAAACTCATTAATTAACGAAAAAGGTTAAAACCCCACTGAATAAAGGTCTGAAAACTCGCCCCACTTATAAAAAGATCTAGGTTAATTGCTTCCTTTAAGTATATCAAATTACTATTATTTCGTATCCAGTCGTCCTGGTATAGTGGTATGTGACGCGGCCTGATATGCTAAAGGTCTTGAGTTCGAATCCCAGCATATACACCGGATTTTTTCTACGTGAATTTTGATAGATAGTCTTTTCCGTATAATTATAGTGTGTGATAACAGTGTGTGAGGGAATTCGACGTTTGATGTACCACTGTTCACTCCAGTGCAATTTATGACAATACCACTGCATCAATCAGAATTATTTTTTTTTGCAGTGTTTTAAGAAATGATTTTGCTTTGTTGTCGCGTATTATTTGTGAAACATTCAATGTTTTAAAAAGGCGAATTTTCTTTATAAAGTCAATGATTATGTTGACTTTTGAAGGCCAAACTTTCTACAGCCTTAGATACGCTAATGAAAGATCCAAAAACTATACCAATACATAACGACATGTTTATGAAATTATAACAAATCTATTGGTTAACAAATTTTTACTCGTTATTGCAAAATAATGAACTTAATATATCTGACATTTTCTCCCTACCCAGTTTACCCCTATACATTTTTATGATGTGGACTGGTCATTGTTATTGAATCGTAGGCAATTTGATTGGATTAAGTTGTTATTAGTTTACCTTCAAACTTGTTAATGTTTTTCATACAAGACTATTGATTAATTAGAACGTGCATGAAATTGTACGGTAACTAAAATGACCTTCAAACTGGACACTGGACGAGTCAATATTATGTTTTATCAATGAAAGTTAAGGTATGAAAGGTAAGAATTGCCACTTATTCGATTTTCACAAAATTTTCGGAATATACAGTTGAAAGGTTACGTTTTAAAAGCCTATTGTCACTGGGGTAAAGCTGATGACCGTAACTGCATTCACGGTCATCCCAAGATGTCGGATGAAAAATTAGGTCAGTTTCTGTATTGTCTGTTAAAGTGTTTCTATATCATTTTCTTTACAAATCATACATTGAAACGATGTAAATTTATAAAAGAATCACTCGGAAATCACTAATTTCTTCCGAGAAATGTGCATGAAACGGGAAATTCGATTTGAAAAAATCGTTCAGATGACCGTAAATCATAATCAAAATATTTTCAAGATGACCGTAACATAAAACAAGGATGACCGTGATTGGCAAAAAGATGACCGTAACTTGTAAAGGATGACCGTAATTTGTAAAGACTGACTGTAATTTATATAGGACGACCGTATCTTTTATAGGATGACCATCAATTCTAAGAAATATCCGTATTGTATTCAAAGCTTTTTTGTTGAGTTTGTCGATATCAATAGGGGATCGGTTAGCGGATATAGATATGTTTCATAAAATTTTTTTTAAACTATAATATAATTGGCCGTATTTTGGATTTATGACAATGATAGTAAATTGCATATTTCTCGTAAATAATGAAATATTTATTGATAACGACGTTAAAATTTTAACACAAATTGACAGCGATATGACGAAAATTTGAAGAAACATGAATGTGTCCCTAGTACACGGATGCCTCATCTACACTATCATTTTCTATGTTTATTGGACTGTGAAAATGGGATAAAACTGTAATTTGGCATTAGAATTAAAAAGATCATACCATAGGGAAAATGTGTACTAAGTTTCAATTTTATTTAACTTGAAGCTGGACAAACGGACAGACAAACAGACGAACAGACGAACGTACGCACAGACCAGAAAAACATAATGCCAATAAATGGAGCATTAAAAACATTAACAATACATACGAATATTTGGTAATCGAGTCTGTGTATGGTTCCAGAGGGCAGATTAAAGTCTTAATTTGTCTTGATATATGCAGGCGGAAACACTTTTGAAATAGAACAAAAGAATCGAAGCTCTTTGTTTATCGAGAAAGCGATAAATGTTTACTGTAATGTTTGATATAGTAACAAAATTTTAAAAAGTTAATAGAAACAAATAAAACGACAATTTTCTTCTCAATTACGAAGTGTTTTACTTTAAAAACACCATTTGCATAAGTTTTCAATGTATCTATTACATAATAATGCAAAGCAATAAGATATCTAGTCGACGACATGGGTATCTATAAGTTGGATGTAGAAAATGCATAATCTCCGATTTTTTTTTTTTTACCACGGACGGAGAACATATCAATCTTTTAGTTCAGAAATATTCGTGTCTGCCCTTCCATTATGTGAATCAAGAAAAAAATCCCCAAAATAGGTAACGATTGTATCGAAAAGAGAAAATCGAGTGCACCTTTTTATGTTAGGGCATGTTTGGGGTGTATATTTTGTCTTTAAAACGTACAAAGCAAGAGTATTTGATATAGCATCTGGCTTCATATTCTATCATTTTTATATATCAAAGCTACAGGTTGACTTTATAACGTAAAAAAATGATAGTACGAAAAGATGAAATATATGGGTCAAGTGAAATACCTATCCAATGAATCACAAAAACAGAGGTGTGTTCGAATTGCTATTTTTTTCTAAAAGTACTTGACGACAGTCTTTTAATTTGGATGATGAAAATGGATATCTTCGAAAAAATATGATTTTCTTGTGTGTGATAACTAGGGTTTATAATCTTCAATCACTGAAAATGTTTAGTCTGCCCTTCCACGAAATATTTAATCAGAATTTTTTTAAAAATTCCACCTGACATCCAAACAGACAATATTTTTAAAGTTTAATCAATGCAGACAAGATCATTAACTGATGCTCATTAGCTAGTAGATACATTTGTCTTTTAAAATATAACTGACATATAACGATCGATCGAAATGGTGCTATGTGGATAAATTTATCAGTTTTCAAGAGCAAAATTGGTAGAGAGTCATCCCTACAGTGACTTTTTTTTGAAGAAGTAAAATCCTGACTATATGAATAACATTTCTGTATATATACAAATAACCAACCACGTCCCCCCTTGTGATACGCTATTCGTACAAGACTATTTTAAGGATCTACTTTGCTGGAGCTCACCTTCACTAGTTTAGTCGTATGATATTTTCAAAATATTTCTGTTATTTTATTTGCACGCCAAAATGGAAGACGATATAATATCAATTGATGTACATGCATTGGCAATTTTAAAAATGTGTATTTATTATATGTCATTAAAAGGAATCCCAGAAATAAAAAAAAATCTTTTGTCGAGCAGTTGCATGGAGGCTGTGCACCGCATTTTTTCATTATACTTTTAAATTGTCATTTTATCGCGCTTTTGTAGCATGTTTTCCCTACCTGTTCATTTGCATGTCTTTTTGCAAATTCATTTAAAAAAAAATTAAACCCTCTACTGTAAAAAAGATACATATGGTAATCTTTGCATTTGAAGCACGTCTTATTTTCTTCTACCTATAGGATAATACTCTCATATTAATATGTTTATACCAACACGATTTATCATTTGATACCAAAAAGATAGTTATATAAACACGGATATTTCTTAGAATTGAGGGTCATACTTTAAAAGTTACGGTCATCATTTACAAATTACGGTCATCTTAAAAGCAATTACGGTCACCCTTGTTATGAATCGCTGATTCTGTTACGGTCATCTCGATTGTGATTTACGGTCATCTGAGCGATTTTTTCAAATCGAATTTCCCGTTTCATGCACATTTCTCGGATGTAATTAGTGATTTCCGAGTGATTCTTTTATAAATTTACATCGTTTCAATGTATGATTTGTAAAGAAAATGATATAGAAACACTTTAACAGACAATACAGAAACTGACCTAATTTTTCATCCGACATCTTGGGATGACCGTGAATGCAGTTACGGTCATCAGCTTTACCCCAGTGATTGTGAAGAGCAAAGAGAAAGTTTACAAATAATACGTTTTGTTCCATTAAACAAGTCATTTTCGTAAGAGAAATACCGAAATATATTTTACGCACGACTACGGCAGGTAAAATTATTATTTATCATAATAAAAAAAAAGCATTTTTCAGTCTCATTGGAATATGTTGATTACAATTAATCCCAAACTTAAGAAGTAAGTAACTAAAGTCAAAATATGTCCGATCTGCCTATTTCTGCACATCAAAAGTCAATACGATCGTTTTAAAGTCAATTTCGTCTACCTCACAAAATCTTGTTAGGCACTTTTTTTTATAATTATAAGTTTTATAGTGGATTTGACATTCCCGCCAAAATGTTACAGAACAAAGGAAAGCATGCATAACAAAGAAACTCAAGGCTGGGGTGATCTGGTAGGTATGATCTGGCTCAGATCACCCCTGTTAGAACAAAGGAGCTGGGATGTAACTCTTGTTTACCGACTAGTCCCACTTTTAAAAAAAGTGTAAAATCAAATTAAACAATCAATCTAACAACTTACTTATTAACGAAAAGGGTTTAAACCCCAATGAATAAAGGTAATCCAACTCGCCCCACTTATCAAAATATCTTGCTTCCTTTAAGTACTATGTTAAACTACTGACAGTTGGTATTCAGTCGTCCTGGTGTAGTGGTATGTGTCGTGGGTTCAATAAAGATAAAAAAAAAGAATGTGTCGTGGGTTGATATGCTAAGGTCCCAGCATATACACTGGATTTTTTTCTGTGTAAATTTTAATATATAGTGTTTTCCGTATAATTGATTATAAGTTTTATAGCGGATTTGACATTCCCGCCGAAATGTTACAGAACAAAGGAAAGCATGCAAAACAAAGAAACTCAAACTGGGGTGAACTGGTAGGGGTGATCCGGCTCAGATCACCCCTGTTAGGCAGCAACCATTTGATTTTCTGGGGGGCGCTATGGGTTTTTTTTCTGGACAATTTTTTTTTTTCGCCTGCGGCGAAAAACAATCTATTTTTTTCGCGACAAGTCGAAAACAATTTTTTTCTTTCAATTTTAGCATTACATATAGTGGCAGCTGAGGGTGAAACAAACAATTTTTTTTTCTCAGAATCAAAAACAAATTATTTTTTTCTCCAAAAACTGGAAACAAACTTTTTTTTCCAAAAAAAACCATAGCCCCCCCCCCCCCAGAAAATCAAATGGTTGCTGCCTTAGAACAAAGGATCTGGGATGTAAAAATATATAACTGTATCATAATGAAACATACATTTAATGTAATTATATGCATGTGAAGTTGCCCGAAGAAGGTAAGTTCAGGAATTACTTCAAATCAACAGAAATGTTTAAAGTTTAAAAGAGTTAACCTTATTTATTATAGCACTGGTTTGACTGTTAGTATAAGAGGGTACTATCCTCAGTTCAGTCGTCGGTTCTGCGGAAATAGCATGATCTAGATAATCTTGTTTTAAATTATCCCGTTGATAAACTATGACTTCTAAAGTTCTAACTTCCTCAGGCAAAGTTGAACTAATATGAAATTGGCTATTTAATGATTCGGCCAAATAGCTCCTAACATGTCATCTTTAATATTTATAAAGACTGTACATCCATGGCTTTTAAATGTTTATGTTTGGTTAATGTAAATCCAGAAAAAAAAGCTTCGTGGGACGAATATTATCAAATACTGGTTTTTTTTTTTATCATTTTAAGTGACAAATCTCAATTTTGAAAATCATTATTCTCCGAAGAATTTTTTTTTTAATAAAACAATATAATAAAGTAAGAATAGAAAATGAGATAAAAAAAAATAGTTAAATTTAGAAATGAGCGAACTTCTATACTCATTCTCCTGAATTTAAATAAACAATATTTCTGAGATATAGGTATTTAAATGTAGACTAAATTTAATCCTCAGTTAATATTTAAATGTGACAATCGATGATCCACTCTTACACTCTGGTTTGTGTATGTACACAAATGAATGGGTAGCTACACAGTTCACATACCAATCAATTTAAACCATTGATAATGGATCAATGATTATAGAGTGTCTATAATAGTTAGTGTCAGTATGACATAATGTACACACAATTCAAGAACAGTAAGTTATTTTACAAATTATATACCATTTTTTGTCAATAATTATAATATAAAAAACTAGAAATCGTGTGTGGGCGTCCATGTCCAGGATTACAAAATGTACACTTTTTTACATTTGTCAACAGTTTTTCTTAAAAATTACACTAACATTTATTTCATACGATAAATAAAAAGTGAAGAACTTAAAAGTTATTTACGTTCAGGCTAACATGTTCACACTTACATGTATACATAAGAAGAGCTGACCACGTCTTTCATATGCAGAAAATACATGTATAATAACCAATGTCCAAATATAAAAAAAGAAGATGTGGTATGATTGCCAATGAGACAACTGTCCACAAGAGAAAAAAATAACAGACATTACAACTATACGTCACCGTACGGCCTTCGACAAGGAGCAAAGGTCATCCCGCATAGTCAGCTATAAAAGGCCCCAATATGACAATGTAAACAATTCAAACGAGAAAACTTGCGGCCTTATTTGTATAAAAAAATTAACGAAAAACAAATATGCTACACTTAAACAAACGACAAGCACTGAACTACAGTGTCCTGACTTGGAACAGGCACATACATTTCAAAACTTGTACAGGACAATCTAGACTAAAACTGAACATTTCAAAACTTATACAGGACAATCTAGACTAAAACAGACCATTTCAAAACTTATACAGGACAATCTAAACTAAAACAGAACATATCAAAACTTATACAGGACAATCGAACCTTAAAACAGATCAACGAAAACAGACCATTCATAAAAAAAAACAGGACAATCTTAACTAAAAGAAGACAATGAAATCGTTCTCAGTTTTGGAGAGATTGGAACGGTGGTTTAAATACACGTAATGCAATATTTATGAGATCGACTTAAGACAAAGTGCTACATGTATGAATCGCACTGATCACGAAAGCTTTTTTTTTCAGTGCAAAGCTGATATTTATATAACACCATGAAGATGAGAACTTACGTGGATATAATTACTGTGACAATATGTATGATTTTAAGTAGAACTGTTACTTGTTATACAGTCGACCGTAAGTACAGTCACTATTGGTGTCTTGGTATGAAGTATACTGGGTATAAATAAGGAATACATATCGTTTGGATTTATTATTTTAAACTAAATGTAAACTTTTCAGTAATAATTATATGGCATTACTGAACATGTTTCAGACATTAAATATAATTTACATTGTCAGCGCTTCACCTTAAAGCTTGCAGCACAAGACACAATTCGATAAAGTTTTATACAATAATTATGTTGATGTAATTTAAAAGCATATACATTTATGGACATCTTTAACAACGCCGAGTCAATCTGTATATATCACTAGGTATCAGAAATACTATCTGTAAATTAAGCTTTGTCATTGAATCAACCATAATATAATAATCCGCCACGGAGATATATAAAAAAGAATAATTATATATATATATGAAAAAAGACACGGTGCTATATAAAATAATATATTTCATTAAGATCACGATCCTACACGATCAGCGAACAAACAAGGGATGGCCAATTCTTAAGTGATTACATACAAGTTAAAAACTAGGTCATATTTTAAATGCTTTATTTGCTTATCATATTCACACTTTACGTAAATTTGTACTACATACAGCAAGCTGAAGGACTGTAAAATAAAACGCTTGCATTCCCTATTACATTAATTTCTTTATTGTGTTTCTACTTTTAGTATCATTTAATTCTTACAATTGCGATGAATACGCAAGAAGAATACCATTAGATAAAGAATATACCCTAACTTGGTTAGGAAAAACAGATCCCAAAATATGTACTTTTAACTTCACTGGTGGCGATAACGGACAATGGTTTACTAATTATAAAGTTTGTTTTGAGACTGAACAATATGACTTGCCATCGTTTGATGTAGAATTAGTTGTTTCTAATGGTACCGAAAAATGGGTAAGTATACATGTTTAAATATATACAAAAATTGTATTTAATATATTATTAACTGAATTTTAAAATAAAGTGAAACGAAAAGTTAACATCAATATTTTTTACTTTCTCATTTAGCGTTTGACAGAGAAGCATTTTATTCAAAACTATAAAACTGTGGTTTTACTTAATAGGAAAACGAATTAGCAACCTTCTGCATTTAAGGTTATAAAAGTTAATTTTATGTGTCAACAAAGTAATGAATGAACATTATCAAAACACTACTTAAATGAACGAAAGAAAGAGTTATGGTCAAGCAGACAACAATACCACGACAAAGGAAAGTATCATTCTCGTGTAACAGATGTAGCAGATGTATTATAATACAAAATCAGTGACTTGTTTTGAATTTTCTCTTCGACTGTTTTAAATTGTATGCGCTATACTAGTAATAGAAATATGATTTTTTTTATACAATGTTTTTACATATAAATGCATTAATTAAGTCCTGTAGAATATTGTGTTTTCCGGTCTGTGCGCCCATCATATGGAGTCTTTCAATGTTGTATACAATTTAGTTGAGGTCACAAAACTGGAATATAACAGTTGTATGTTCAATATGATATGTGAACGTTTGAAAATATATTACTTATCCCTAATTACATGGAAATGGGATAAAGAGAGTGGGACATGGTGGTTTTTTTTTTAAATAACTATAATCTTTTGTTTACAATGCAGGTATACGATAGTTCAGATTCAGGAATTGAAAGCAAATGTGTAAACAAAGCTAAGGATATGATGTTTAAGCTTGTAGTGTCAAAGAATTATCAGGAGTCCACGTGGAATCTGAAATTAAAAATAACATCACAAACATTTGTAGATCCGAAAGGTATGTTTATATGCTGTCACAGTGAGATTGAAAATGAATTTGGCCTATAATATACACTATAGCCAGATTTTATTGATATTATTTACTGTATTAATGTTATCATAAAACATTGAAGATTTTTTGTCATAGGGTCTGTGTATTTGTCTCACTAAAAAAAACAACAGTTGATGAAACTTCAAATGAATGTTGAATTTAGTGATGAAAACTCTTATAATATTAACCGCTACAAACTAAAAAAATAATTCCCACCGTTTTACCAGTACTATTAAAGATCTTGTAACTTATCATCACACGTGCTAATGAGGACAACTTTTATACATTGATAGTATTGCTAACTGCAAATGATTTTATATATTTCATATCGCGCTATCTGGAAACGTCAGAAAGCATCTCACATTCATCAACTTTTGTGTGTTATTTTAATTGTATTTTAAAACAAATACGTATATCCGTAGTCCTTGTAGTAGGTTTCTTATGAAACGCTGAGTTGTAGCTTTTTTACATGCCGATAGAGGATATTAAGTAGATAAAGATTGATGTTATTTTTTTTTTAAACATTTCACTATTTTGTCAGTTGCTTGATATTAATAAAGTGTTTACACCTTTTGCTTGATAATAAAATGTTTATGCCTTTTCTTGTATTTAGGCTTGCTGTTTTAACATGTTAAAACACGTTTGGATACTTTCTCGATCTAGCTCTCTTCAGCTTAAAATTATTCATTTTAAAATACATAGGCACTTCTGCAGGATATAAATTTATATTTTGGCCTTGTAATGTGGACAAAATCTTGTGAAATGGAACTGAATATTTTCCTAGTAAAATACAAGATATAATCATTTACAAATATTGAGACACGAAGAAAATAAGCTGACCTAGCAACAGCCAGGCAAAAATACACTCGAAAAATCTTCATGGTTTGCAGACAAACTAATGGGCGTCCCTTAATCTCAAAGGCGTGGTGTACATATTTTAACGTAATCTATATTTGTCGAGTTCTCAAACTGTACATCGAAATTAAATGTTCTTATTTAAATACTTTTTTAAATCTTTATATTTGATTATAGTTGGACAAATTTTGGACCAAATACTAAGTGTAATAGAAGATATTATTCCAGTGGCAATTGTTGGGATTGTTGTGTTCTGTGTATTCAGTAACCAACGTGCACGGGAGCAATGTCGTTCTATGCTAACGAGTGTTATAGACAAAATAAAGGGAAATAACTCAAGGCAGGGACGTGATCCAGAAGTAAGGAGAGACTCAGAACATTCTGTTCGTTTACATGTAGACGAAACACAACTAAGTGATAACTCAAGCGGTAAGTAAATTGGTTTATAATTAAGTATCAAAGAACAGGTTTCTCTCTAAGCTGGCCTCTAAACAAAAAATGTTGTATGATACTGGTTCTGAGAAAATTGATGCTGAATGTTTGATGTTGCCATGGAATAAAATGGCCACGTATTCCTTTAAGTCTCAGTTTGCTTGAAAAATACATACATGTGGAATACTGAAATCGGTATATTTTTCTTATGTTTAATACAAATACTAGCATACTGATGAAGCGTCATTTATATACGATAAACACTATATATAAATGATTACCTTTCAATTTGCAAAAAATAAATAAAAGTTAACGAGGAGCAATATGAAAATATATAGGGAAGATAAAAAAGTATACAAAACGAAGAAAATCTGACAAACATTATGACAAAAGAACAAGAACATAAGAACGAACAACTATAGGACTGTACAGTTCTTATAATATACAAGGACATAAGAACGAACAACTATAGGACTGTACAGTTCTTATAATATACAAGGACATAAGAACGAACAACTATAGGACTGTACAGTTCTTATAATATACAAGGCCATAAGAACGAACAACTATAGGACTGTACAGTTCTTATAATATACAAGGACATAAGAACGAACAATTATAGGACTGTACAGTTCTTATAATATACAAGGACATAAGAACGAACAACTATAGGACTGTACAGTTCTTATAATATACAAATATAAAACAGAAGATTAAGCAACACGAACCCCAACGCAAACTCAGTTTGAACTCAAGTGTTTGATAGTAATAATTAGTTTCTGATCCACAAATATGACACACGCACACACACCATCCCACCCCACCCCAACCCAATTCATACCCCATCGACGTGTAGATAGTATAACGTGAACGTTTGGAATGACGACTCAGTTCTCCAGGACCAAGGATCATAGACAAGACTCGGTTGATAAAACACAGGCATTGCATTTGAAAACTAATTTGGCACTACAAACAACAATGAATATTAGAGCCTGAAGACAACACGAGAAACTCAGCGTTTAGAGTAAAACTAGGAGTGAAATCGCGTGTTTCTGAAGAAGAAGCATACCCACGTGCATGTTGTTTTTTTATGGCAACTAAAGTTGCATTCGATGGTTCATAATTAAAGAAGAGGAAACAAAGTATTGATGAAAAACTTGAGCATGAGAACATAGTTATATATATTTATAAATATAACCTTTTCCCCCGTAGAGCCTCAAATCTCTGCACATTTTCCTGTTCATCGTATCAAATAATTCACAAAGGTTTACAATTAAACTGAAAACACTGCCAATGATCGTGTACCGTTGGAAAACCCATACATTGTGAACCTTTTACGTATTGTTATATGTATATTTGTTTTTAAAAAAAGACAAAAAAAAATTTCTGTTATTTCAGCAGAGACAGTTAGTTTACAAAACATTCCTATAGAGCCAGATGGGCCAGCTATACCTCAGTCAAACAGTTATTTACCGGATGCACCGCCTCCTAGCTATGATGAAGTTGTCAAAAATACAAATAATGACATTAGTAAATGTTAATATACATACGTGCGTGTACTTTAGTATAACCAGCAATTCCTTTTCTAACGGAAAGCTATTATAGTAATATATTTCAATAGACATCACTGACTCCAGTATATACATCTACGAAAACTCAGGAAGAATTTGCTTAATATTTTTTTTTTCTACATGACAAGTGAAATCTTCAACATATTAATTCCGATGTAGCTTCTAGTATTTCACATGTTTGATGGTAATTCTATTTTTGACGATCATCGTTTAACAGTATAACTTTGATGCGCTTTATCAAATATCTAATTGACAATGATTATTAATGGATTTGTAGAATCGGGCAATTCATCCTTCCAAATGGAACATCATTGTAGACAAGACATCGATTATTATACAAATCATTCGTAAATCCACTAGCTTGTTTCAGACAACTATATCTGTATTCAAAATATTTATTCAAAATTCTTGATTTTATTTTGTGTACAAAATTGCATAATCAATAAACTTATCATAGTTTGATGTCACCAAGACCTGTTAACTGTATCACTACTGATTCAATTTCTTAGTGTTTTTATATTTTTTAGATAATGTATTGAAGGAACATTTTTGTATTTTTTTTTAAAGAAAAAAGACTAAAAAGGTTTTCAGTATCTTGTGTTTGGTATTTCAATTAAAACTCAGTGTAATAATGCTTAAAGTTTGTTCATACTGATTAAAACATCGTTTATCAAAATCCGTATTAAAATACTTCTGTAGAATTTCAATATTTATTTTTATTTTTAGTTCGAGTTATATATTCTCATTATTCTGGGAAAACGAAGTATTGTTGAATTGTTTCATAAAATAAACTGACATAACATAAAGTTACAAAAGTAGTTATACCTTCTTTAAAGAATATATATACATGTATGACATTCATTTTTTTCTCACAAAAGTCTCAAAATATACCAGTTACAAATGTCAAGCTTCCAGTGGAGTGGTTGACTGCTGTGCAACGACAGAGCTGGCTGTTAGTCTCTCTTATATTTATTCTTTTCGGTTTGTATCTATGGAAAAACAAACTGCTTAATTGTTCATGTCTCTAGACTAGTTTAAATAATATGCAGAATTTCAAATAACCGTTCCGTGATCATTCGTGATATAGCAGTCTTTGACATAAGACAATACAATGCATCTAGAAAATAATATAAAGTTTAAATAGCAAGTTTAAAATAGTCGCACTTAAAGCCGACATGTCCAGATTGGAGAAAAAGTTATCGTTTTATACCACAACATACAGACCAAAAAGTTCATGCATTTGACTGATTTCGTTCTACAGTTGCTGTACTTCTTCTTTCATCTAGTTGGCAATACTAATTCATAGCATATACTCAATATATCAATTCAATTGGTCATTTTTAAAGTACGTATGATCGATTTATTGATATTGAGTTCAAATACATTTTATGCAATATTTGCCGTAGACAGACTAGACTATTTCTGATGGAAAAATAAAGTCTATGTCATATACATGTAGCTTTACATAGATCGTACTTTCTTTAATTATGCGTAATCTATGTGCAAAGTGCCACATACTCATTGAAATTATATTGAGAAACCAGCTGTTTTGCCGGTTTTTTTTATGATACTATATCACATTTATTATACACAAATGACCTGACCAGATTCATGCGTCCGATTTGTTTAACCATGAAGTCATTTGAAATGCTCAATCCTAAATATTGTACACAGGCAAAATTTGCTCACATTAATTTCACATGAATCTCGCATAAAATTCGCATGAAAAATTTCACCTCAATCGAGCTTATGATAGTTTAGATAGTTTATTCTCACAAAACCATGCAAGTACAAAGGTTACAGAGAAGTTAAAAAAAAATTATACATAAAAATAAAAAATTTCGGATGAGATAACATATAAAAGAATATATATATAGACTTATATAGTCAAACTCACGTGAAAATTTTCATGTGAATTTTACGTGAATTGAGATTCACATGAATCTGATGTGAAAATTTTCACATGTATTTCATAGCAAATTTACCTGACGATATCGGGATATAGGTATTTAGTCGGATCTTAACACGTACTTGTGATTTGTTTAAAACCGGTTTTGATAAAAAATAAACGAAGAAATGTCGAAATGTTCAAAACTTAATTAAATCTGTATTTGGGTAAGATGGTGCAAGCATACGATTTTTATTGCGTCTTACACTTGGAGAAGCGAATAATCTTTAGCTACTGTATTTAAATATTGTGTAAAAACGTTAATTATGAGCTATGGAAGTCATGTGGCTCGAGCATTTTTCTGAGGAAGTTTTAAAAAATTGTATAGAAATATTTTAACAGTGGGTTAGCTTTGAAATTCATTAGTCTTCATTATCTATAGATTAACCACTTTTGGTTATATTTATAATTTAGAATCATCATTGAAGGTGGAGCACGATTGTACAGTTAATTAATTATATTGATGTGCCATTTGTATGCAAGAGTGACATTCCGTTGTATTATGTGCCAATTCGAAAAAGTAATGCGAGTATTGTCTCCCTTTAACAGGTTCATTATTTTATTAAGGTGGTATGGGAGTCTAACATAAAAATGATAGAATTTGTTCATACTTTGCCAAAACGTTGTATCTATTGATACATGTTGAAAAATATAATAAAAATGATAGGTCACCGCGCATTTTCTCAAGCTACAGGACAGGACAAAATGACACATTTTGTATGGATTATACAGTAAAAAACACCATTTTGTGATTAGAAACTAAACAAAATGATAGAATTGTTAAATACTTCAGGAAAAGATAGCTTTCAGACACTGCTTTGAGAATATCAAAAGAAAAGATAGTGTCACCGTACATTTTTTCCGGCTAAAATACAAAATAGGAAAATTCCATACATAAGACATAAGACATAAGACATTTTATTTCACTAAAGCCCCCACATGGGGTATGTTAGTACAACATTTTTTAACAAACTATAAAAGTATGAACATATTTACATATTTACATTAAAACATGGTTAACAAAGGTGCAATAATAGTATATATAATTAATACAGATATTTGACAGGAAGTACAAAATATAGTAACACGATTAAGCACATGTATTAAAAGGTTTTAATAACACTTTTACAAAATTTTGCTATTCCAGTAAGTGTGAATAAATCTGATGTATTCATTAATTCTTTAAATTTTAAAACATTTGGGTTTTTACATATATCTAAAGGTAAAAATTTAGCTCTAACATTGTTGAAAAAGGTACATTTGAATAAGTAATGGAACTCATCACCAAGTTCATTAGCATTACAAAGATTACAATGTCTTTCAGATCTATCAATATTAAAAAATCTCCCCGTTACAATGGGCAATTTATTACTAAGGCAACGGAATTTACATAAATACATTCTTAGATCAGATGGTAACACAGTTAAATATTTCTCAAAACAAAAATCAGACTTGTATATTCTGTAATTAAGACATTTTGCAGAATTCATAACATTATTACTCCAGTTCAACATAAATTTATTACTTAAACATTTCTTGACATTCTTACTAATATTATCAGATTTAGCAATTATTTGATTATCCCACATCAACATATAAAGTATTTTTAATTTCTAACAACCATTTAGAGTGGTAGATACCCCTTTTACTAAGCTGATACAATATAGAATACAGTGTATATGAAATTTTTTCTCTTTTACCACACATGATACGTTGCCAGAAACCAACCATTCTAGCTTTAATAAGAATATGTAATGGTATTCTACCCAATTCTCCATAAATCATACAATGAGCAGTACTTTTTTTAACATTCAAAATTATTTTACAAAATTGCATATGCAAGTTTTCTATAATATTACTATTTTCAAAACCCCAAACTTCTGCACCATATAACAAAATAGGTACAACCATTGTATCAAAAAGTTCTAATTGCATATCAATTGGTAAATTCAACTTCCTAGCCTTTCTTAAGACTATAAACATGGCTTTTCTTGCTTGCTGTACAAGATGTGCTTTGGCGTCATTAAAATTACCCTTACATGAAAATATAATACCAAGGTATTGAAAATTTGTAACAATATTGAGGCTTTCACCACTATATTTAAAGTTCATATTATCTGTGTTAAGTCTAGATCTTGAGAATATTACAACTTTTGTCTTAGATATGTTAACTTGCATTTTCCAAGTTTGACAATATAAATACATGGCATTTAATGAGGCTTGTAACTCTGCTGCCGATTCGGCTAAAATTACAGTATCATCTGCATACAATAACAAATATAAACGAAAATATACAGCGACTTCATCAGTATCAATAAGACGTGCTGCAATACTCATATCAACTAAACCATTATATGAATGTGACATAAATTCGACCAAGTCATTTAAGAAAATGGCAAACAATACAGGAGATAGATTTTCTCCTTGACGTACACCAACATTGGATTTAAAAAAGTTTGAACAAGAGTTGCCTTGTCTCACACAAGACTTTGCATTGTTATACATACTGTTTATAATCTTAAACATTTTGCCATCAATGGAACATTTTAACAGTTTTTGCCATAAATATACTCTTCTGACAGAGTCAAAAGCTTTTCGATAGTCAACAAATACACAATACAATTTCCTACCTCTATGTAAGTATAAATCAATCAAGCATTTCAAATTAAAAATATGATCTGTCGTACTATAACCTTTTCTGAACCCTGCTTGTTCTTCACACAATAAACCAGAATTTTCTAAATATGTATGAAGCCTATTATTCAAAATGCAAGTAAATAATTTACCATAACAACTTAAAATAGTTATACCACGATAATTATCCACATCATTTGGATTACCTTTATTTTTAAATATTGGACATATATAACCTTCTGACCAACTATCAGGTATAATACCACTATGAAATACAATATTAAATATTCTTACAAAAACAGGCATCAACTTTACAGTACCATATTTAAAAAATTCATTCAATATAAGATCACCACCACATGCTTTATTATTTTTCAATGATTTGACAGCATATAATACTTCGTCTTCAGTAATATCTCTATTTAATTCAATATTATAATCAGTAATATTATTAGGTAATACAATATCGTTATCATCCTGCTCATCAAGAGCATTAAGGTTTTTGAAATGATCATATAATACATCCATAGCAATTTTGTTTACAGCTTTGTTACCTTTTGTATCACATTTGTTTAAAAGAGACCAGTATGCTTTTGAATCAGATTTACGCAAATTTTTCAATTTGTCTACAACAGACTTCTGATATTCTCTAAACTGCTTTTTAAGCGTACGTTTATACTCTCTACTACTAGCAATGAGATTTTCTTTTGTTTCAGCCCTTTGTAATCTCCAGTGGAGATTTTTACATTTACGATATGCTTTACGTTTACAGAATCCTTCAGAAAATGCACTTTTTTTTTAGAGTTACCTCCCCTTAAAATGCCAATTTAAAAAAAAATAAGAACAACCAAAAATAATTAACATTTGCAAAAATATCAATATTTAGAAGTTATATTCTTATAAATTGGTACTTTTAAATGAAAATGTACATTAAACATCTGCATTCCTGCATCAAATTTTGCTAACTTGAAGGAAAATCTGGACCTTTGATTCTCTGTTTTTTACAATCCAAGATGGAGGAAGACACCCATACCACCTTAAGTTTAGGTTTCTGATATAATTTTGAATAATTATAAAATGTATCAATTCAATATATTTCATTTTTTGTTATTGGTGTATCAAAAACATTGATGTACGAATATAATTTCATAAATTTGAAACGTTTAAAATGATTACATACCAATATAAAGAACCGTTCAGCATTTTTGAAAGCGACAAAAATGACATTCGAATTATTTATCTTCCCTTCATGATAGATTGATTGGGAACTGAACAATAAAAAAAAGTTTGGGAAATGAACCAGAGTTATCTAATAGTAATCCCAGAGAGGGACTAGCAAGCAATTTTTAATTGTGGCTTATTTAACGATAAAACAATTTTCCACTATTATAAACAAATGTGACTTTATACAAATATAAGGACTTTGTTAGCTAAATCTACAAATTTTATGAGATATTATGAATTTTTATTACAATAGATTAATATGCTATATTTCATGTGAAATTTACAACAAAATAAATTGATAATTTTCATGATTTTAATTAAATTTGAAAATTTAGATGTTATTTGAATAACTCTATTTTAAATATTTATGTGAATTTCACATGAACAAAATTTACGTGATTTTCATGTGAAATTCACATGAGTTTAACATGAGATTAATGTGAAACTCACAAAAACTGATTTTACATGAGTTTTACGTATAAGCTCGTTTGAGGTGAAATTCATGTGATTTTCACGTGAGATTCACATGAATTTAAATTCACGTGAAATTGATGTGAGTGAAATTTGCCTGTGTAAAGCTAGTTATGCAACAGTATGTAGAAGTGTGTCAAGCTGAAAATACGAACGACCAAAAGGGACCGAAAAATGTATAATAATTATAAAATTATAATTTCTCCAGTGAAATGATTGACAGTTTCTGCATTCATTCATTTTTTTCTTTTAATGTTTAAGTATAAGAGAGAAAATTATCCGATTTCGTTCGATACACATACTGTGTAATATGAGGAAGGCGCTACCTTAAATGCCAGCTTTATACATGTACCTATTTATGATATACCTATAAGCTGTATTGCTAACTATTAAATAAATACTAAGACAAAATGTCCTATATATATTGATTGGTTGTTGGTTGTTGAACGTCCAGTGGCAAATATTTCATGCATGTTCAAAACGAATGTCCTAGGCTACATTAACATATTGTTTATGTCTAAAATAAAATTATAACTTCAGATGGAAAATGTTTAGGGAACGATCATTGAACTTGAAAAGGCAGGAGGGGTTATGGTATTTTTCCTCAAAAAATATCCTGATTCCCAAATTGATGAATAAAAAATCTGTTCAAGCAGAGGACAAAAAAAATATTTTGAATCCAGACCTTCACCAAAAATGATTTTATCTTTCAGATATGCAAAATAAATTTAACTTTTATATATCTAAAAACATTTAAAATTTCGCAAAGCGCACAGATAAGTCTGTACACAGTAGTTTTTTTAGGTGATAATGGCTATATTTGCCAATTTGTTATGATAAACTTTAATACTAGTGTTAAATTTTGACTAAATAATTTTAATTTTTAATTGATAGTGCTGAAAGGCTTCGGTGAAAAAAATCCGACTCGAATAAAAAAACATTTGTATTCCTGATCATCTTCGGTTTGTGAGTCTCATGTATTCAGAGTCAGTTTTATGTCATTTCTTGCATAAATTTTTTTTTGTTACATGTACATGATGTAGTTTACTTTTCAAGTTTTTATATGACAGCAGAATAAAATTGAGAATGGAAATGGGAAATACAAGCATGTCAAAAATTTGCTTTCGAGTAATGCTTAATCATGTCATAGTTGTTTTCGAGAAGACACATTTAGTTTCCACAGAATAACTTGAGTATAAGTGAATGGATCTCTATGACATTTTACTAGAAGGATCAATACATAAAAGGAAGATTAGAATTGATTTTTGCACCTTAATTTTTTGGTTATGGAACAACATTTTTGGGTTGGGTTTTTTTCAAAATTTTGGGTTTTTCTTCCAAAATTTAACTTAATTACATTTATTTTACTGGTCTAGTATATATAGATGAAACAAATACTGATTTGGCAGGAGATGCACACAAAATAGGGTGTTTTAAATATTTTATCTGTAATTGGTGCATTTTTCCTATGATGTGTACTTCTTGATAATGTTGACGTGAGTATCATGATAAAGAAAATATATTTGGTAACTAAGTATATATAATTATTCACAATTGATATGCACCAGTGCGCTGCAAAAGGATCTTCTTTCCCTTTAATTACCAAAATTGCACATGTTTTTTCTCTCACAGAAACACGTGAGTTATTTGGTAAATAAAACACTTGTCATTGTTTGAAACTTTCAGTAATACAAATTTAGTTTAGCCTGTGTGCATGCTTCACTTATTGTGTGAAAATTTCAACAGAAAATGTACAAAACACTTGGTAAAATTGCATTATCTGCAGAATTATTGATAACTTTCCTCACTATATATTCACAAGGACATATAACTAACATATTGTCCATGCTATTCTGTCAGATCTGAGTTTTTATTCATACATACATGTATACTGGCATGATTTGTGCTGTTCCAAGTTGTCTTCTTTTTCTGTTTCTTGAGAAGTATTTGTTTAACCTGTTCAGTCACTACAAAGTGTTACAATTCTTATTTAGACGCAACACATAAATAGTGACCAAAAAGGTACCGCTTTCACATGAGAGAAGCTAGAAAAAAAATTAAATGTACACATTTTCAATATTTTTGTAGGACTTACTATCATATGAAATTAAGGAGTTAAAGACTTCTGCTGAATAGAAATGTTTGAGTTCACCTGATACCTGTTTTCAAATTAGAATATGTTTGATTGCAACTGAAAATAAAAAAATTGGTGTTTTTAAAATGCTAAATATACATCTGTGGTTGTATCAGGCTGTGCATGGCGAAGCATTTTATTGCCTTTAAGTTTGTACCTTTTTTTTGTTTTGGTCATGAAAATAAATTTGTAGTTCTGTTGTGAAGTTGATAACATGAGAATACTCAAATTGCACCTACATGTATATTGTCAGTTTTTTTTCACCAACTTTTTTTTATGTACCAGGCAAAAGTTTATTCTGTGCTTATTTTGTAGACTATCCTTCTTTAAAATATAGTTACACCAATTTAATTTTGAGTCCATGTAGAGTCATAGAAAAATGGGTTTGAAATGACCTCTAAACAATCCATGATACTGTAATGAGGTCAGTACCCAAATTCCATACATCATTACATGTATGGTAAATTTCAAATCCTTAAAACTGGAATATAAACAGATATTTTGTTTTATTTCTTCAAATATTTCAAACAATTTGACATTATTCCATGCTTCAACTATTATTTTTTGAAGAAAAGGATGCTGGTAACAAATTTAATTTGCTCATTTTAAAAAGATGACAATTATATAACTTTACATGGTCATGGTGAAAGAAAACTTGTAAGATTTCTGCAGGTTTTTTTTTGCTGAATAGCAATTTGGTAACTGAGTGCAATTTTGGTACTGTGATGTTATACACATGTAACCATAAGTGTGTATTGCTAAATAGGTTGAAATGTGAACCTGAGTGACAGTTATATAGTGATAAAGTACTTGGTAGAGTGAAAATGTTTTGATCAGGTTTAAACTGATGCATAAAATATATACAAGGGACTGCTGCAGCTTGAATTTTAAAGGATGTAGCCCACATTCTTCAAAGTAACATGCCCTGTATATACCTACATGTATCAAAGTCATGGTATTCTCATGGGGAATATTTTGTTGATTATATAGGGAATCACTGAAGCATGACTGGAGCGCCCCGTCAGCGTGCCCCTTTTATGAAAAGTTCTGGATTCGCCATTGGCTACATGAATAACCGTGATCACATTCAACAGTATAACCAACGTCATTATCACTGTTCCTTGATGTGTGGAATTATGTGGCAGATGAACATAAGTAGTCCTGCATGGTCAATCAGCGCACCGGAGTTTACCCCGCATGGTCATTATAAAAAAAAAATCCGAAATGTATTGCTTGCAGAGTTTTTTTCTGTGTTCCCATGGCTGGACGGAACGTTTACGCTAAATATGTTATCGTTAATTATGATTTTGTGACCTTTAAATGAAGTACCTGTGATTATTCAAGTAATTTGTTTTGACCTCACTGATAATGGAAAGTTGTAGCAGACGAAACATGGCGTCAGATGTTGTTGTCCTAACTTCGGTAATTTCCGTGGTACAATAAAATTTAAATAAACTTCACAAGTTAACAAAATTTCTAAATTCTTGTTTCTGTAAAACAAATAAAAATTCATGTCGTATTTCATATTGAATATTCCTATCTGTCCCGTTTTTTTCAAGTTCGCGTTGAAACGTTAAATTGGGCCGCCATTAAAAAAAATAATCGTACGAGATTTAACGAGAGTGACGAAACTTTTCAGATGGGTCGTGTAGAGAGAGTTATCGTTTTTTATTCCAAAACGATGCTTCTACCATAAGTGCCAGCTAAAGCTGGCATATAATAATGCATTTAAAGTATTTCAGTATTATTACTAAAAGGATGTATATAGGAACATGCAAAAGCGACTCAAACGGTTTGTCAAACAAGACAACCAACAAGAAAGATGTTTAATTTATAAAATTAAGAACAAATTGAAAACTGAAGATAGAGCTCTGGTCTTTCCTTTATTTTACTACCACTGTGTTCAATCACTTACATAACAGAGTTATCTCAAATAAAATTTTCGAGTTATCTTTCATAGACTGCATGAAAGATTACCACAATTTCTCTGATTTAAAAAGACCATAGTGAAAAAATAAGAGAACAGATACCAAGGGAGTAATCAAAAGTCAAGTCCCATTGAAACAGACACAATGGCAAAAAACAAGTCCCATTAAAACAGACATAATGGCAAAAAAGTCCCATTGAAACAGACACGATGGCAAAAAAGTCCCATTGAAACAGACACAATGGCAAAAAAGTCCCATTGAAACAGACACCAATGGCAAAAATACTAACGACGAGAAGACAAAAACAAATGTAACATCTACTTGTTGACCAATACATGACTAGACGAAGTGTTCTACGCAACAACGATACGTCAATGTACTGGAAAGAAAGCAAACAATTGGATTTATTCCTTTGTTCATAGTTATAACATAAAAATGAAGTTATAAAAATTAAATGCTTCTTCAAAAAATAATTGAACTTCTAAATAGTGGATCAAAATATTGCAATCGATTGTTTGGAAGTCCTATTATTTCTGAAATAACTGTCAAATCAAAAGTAATGACGTCGACTTCATGTGCCAACGATAACAAACAATATCCTACTAAATATCAAAACTTTCTGGAAAAAACGGAAGCCTTTTAGGGCCATGCTAGTCTACTTTTTACAATTTGATATAACAAATTATTAATTTGATATAACAGATTATTAATTTGATATAACAAATTATTAATTTGAAATAACAAATTATTAAGTTGATATAACAAATTATTGATTTATTTTAACAGATTTTCGATTTTGATATAACAAATTATTTATTTGATATAACAGATTATTAATTTGATAAATCTGCTTATTAATTTGATATAACAAATTGTCAATTTGATATAAAAAATTATCAATTTGATATAACAAATTTAAATTTTAAATATTTAAAACACTCGGCTCGAAATATCGTATTACACGAGATGTGGTGGTAGAATCTGTTTCTCTAATGATTTTCAAACAATATGCAGGCAAACGTATTCATTCTTTTCGAATGATCTGCAAAAAGATGTGTGTTCTTTCTATGTGACGTCATCAGGCATGGTCGCCTTTTTTCAATCCGCCACAATAGGAAATTCAGAGGAAAGCAAGACAATTCGACGTCATAATCGGATTTTAACCAATGAAGAACTGGGATGAACCACACGTTGATTAATTTGTTTTTACAATGGTCGCGAAAAGACCGGATAGATTGAAAAAGAATTAGAGAAAACAAATTATTCATTTGATATAACAAATTATTTATTTGATATAACAAATTATTTATTTGATATAACAAATTGTAAATTTCTCTATAAATAGTGGGATTTTATCATAATAATGATTAATTAAAAGTTGCATAACCCTAACTGGCGCATTTCGTGTATTAATTGATTGTTTATCTGACGTCCAGTAACAAATATAATGCATTTTCAAAACTCAGGTTTAAAGTTTCTATAACCAAGTTGAACCCTCCCCTCCCCTCCTCCCCTTTCTTTTTTATTTGAGACAATTTTAGGGACTTGTTTCTCAATTTCGCTTATGAGACATTTTGAAATTTTGAATGATTGTGGATTTTCAATTTCTGTTAAAAAACACACGAGTATAATCTTAGCACCTTAATAACGTTGTATATATAGAATAAGGATTTCAGATCATGAGCAATGTAAAAACATCAAGGGCTATATCTTTAAACAGTTTAAACATTTCACTTGTATATTCCCTTTGTCAAATAGAGAAGGGGTTACATTGTAACCCTAGTCCATGCAAAATTTTCTTTTTTGTTATATGAAATTCATAAATTGTTATATCAAATTATTATAATCTGTTATATCAAATTGATCACCTGTTATATCTAATTTATAACCTGTTATATCAAATTTAATATAACCTGTTATATCAAATTTATAATATGTTATATCAAATAAATAATTGTTATTTCAAAATCGAAAATCTGTTATATCAAATTGATAATTAGTTATATCAAACTAATAATTTGTTATATCAAATTTATAATTTGTTATTTCAAATTGTAAAAAGTAGATTAGCATGGCTCTAAAAGTCTTCCGTAGGAAAAAAATACAACGGGAGTGCCGTTCACAATTATTGTGACCTAATGCTCAAATAGACCAAAAATTACTTTTGTAAACATTGTTCAATCAAAAAGGAATTAAAGTATATGTGCATGGTAAACTTCTTTACGTATAATGACAAACCAAACAATACTACCGAGTTTGAAAACATATAGTCACATACATGTAGGATTCCTATTCACAAGATTTTATTGACGGTCAGACGGAATTCAGAACAGAGAGAACACAACTATTTCTCTGTCCATTCTTCATGTTTCAACTTTAAAAAGCATTCGATACCCAATCAAACTAAAAATGCCAGACAAAAATTCTTCATCTCAACCGACTAGGATGTGCGTATTTAGCGATAATAAGTGGAAAATAGTGTATTCCTAAGTTAATTCACTTTGCATGTTTTACATGGTTTATTTCACATCTTATAACATTATGTCCTGTTTAAATTGTTTGACTGGCAAAATATGTACGCATGCAAATCATAAAATGTAATATAAATTTGAAAGTGAATGGGAACAGCAACACAAATGGTGCTTTTGAATAAATAACCAAATTAACTAATGTAAGAGTTGAATCTCTGAAAGATTACAAGAATGATTAATTATTCTCCAGCCTTTTCAATTAGAAAAAAAGCCCCAAAGGACATGAAAGTAATAGAATTAATTTACAACTTAACAAAGCTTTTATTGGCTGATCTGAGGTGTAAACTATCAACTGATTAGATCCTGCCCGAAGATTTCTGTACAATCGCTTAATTCAATCCGTGGTTCTGCTAATGTAATTGTGGAATAAACTGGTGTTACATGTTTCACTATAACATATGCAAAATGGATATTTACTCGCTAGACTAGTTCATTAAAACATGGTTATTGACCAAGCAAGTCGGTATATACGATTTAATCTGCACTGCTCTGGTGACCCTAATTAACCCCGAACGACGTAGGAGTTTGAATTTCTTTACCTCAATGATATGCTTAGAGAAAGACGAACCGAGGAAGATGTTTTATCTTACCTCCTATACATTTCTAGGAATGTGATTGGTTAAAAGCGTCCGCGTTAAGACCGTGTATATTTGATATTAGGTTAGTAGGGAGGCGGGGCTTATTTCATACACAGTTAGTAGTGGAGTTACACCCCTTTATATTTCATATTAGGTAGTAGGGGGGGGGGGGGGCGGGACTTACTTCATACATGGTTAGTAGTGGTGTTGTGTCCCTTTATAAAAACAAAACGGAACTGAGAAAAATCTTGAAGGTTTCAACAGACGAAGAAATTGATGATTTAGATTGAAATAAATTCATTAAACACATTAACCTAACAAGTTGTTGTCGTTGGCTATTCTTGTAGGATCAATGGAAGTAGTTTCTTAATGCTAACAGTATTGAAGGCTGGCTTGCTCATTTTGATAGATCTTAAGTCTAAATTTTACACGTTAAGATAGTCGGTAAGATAAATTCGTCACATAGTGTGCTAGTGACGTAATACGGTATAGATGGGGTCAGTGAATTCCATATGGGGATTCGAGCTTCGCTCTCACCCCATATGGAATCTACTGACCCCATATATAACGTATTAGGTCACTAGCACACCATGTAACTAATAATATTGCCTAAATTTAAAATGTTAAATAAATAGAAACTACATTTCTCTTTCCAATCTTTTACTCCCCCAACCCCACAAATTTATTTTTATCTACTGTATTATTTTTTAAGCCACGTCCATCTAAATGAAGTCTGATTGATCTCCAGCTAATTCCACCTGTTTTTAAACAAACTTGAATATGAATCCCATTAAAATTGATCTAAAAATAGTCACTTTATAGGAATAGATATTCAAAAGGTCGTTATAAATTCCATTGAGTCTAAAACTAATCCAAATCAGCTTTCTGTTATTCGGATATTCTTAGATACAGTACATATAAAAAAGAAGATGTGGTATGATTGCCAATGAGACAACTGTCCACAAGAGACAAAAATGACACAGACATTAACAACTATAGGTCATCGTACGGCCTTCAACAATGAGCAAAGCCAATACCGCATAGTCAGCTATAAAAGGCCCCGATAAGACAATGTAAAACAATTCAAACGAGAAAACTAACGGCCTTATTTATATAAAAAAAATTAACGAAAAACAAATATGTAACACATAAACAAACGACAACCACTGAATTACAGGCTTCTGACTCGGAACCGGCACATTCTTAAATAATGTGGTGGGGTAAACATGTTTGCGGGATCCCAAACCTCCCCTAACCGGGACAATGGTACACCTTTTTTGGCAGAAATTACCTAAAATTGTTTTTACTATCTTTCTGACTTTAAAACACAGATTTAAGATTTACGTTGTACATAAAATATGCGGAAATATTTCATGTCCCAGCTGAGATAGAAAAAAAAGGAATGAGGAACCTTTCTTTTTTTCCTATTCTGAAACTACGATGTGTGTACAAAGTTCAACTTTGTCGTAATTTTAAGGCAGATGGCGGATTCAGGGTGGGGACGAATAAATCATTCACCCTTGGATTTGACAAAGTATCGTGTTTAAGCATTAAATCGTCAATATTGTTTTTAGTCTCGCTACACTCGGTGATTTTTTTTTAACGAATAACGCCCCTTTCAAAATCTAGGAACCGCCCCTAAAGGTAAAATTAACACATGGTATGGGTAAAATCTCTTTGTTCTTACTGTGCTATAATCTGGATAATGCACAGCAAAGGTGTGCATTAACTACCTCAGATATACTGCACAGTTCAAATCTATTTTTACCGTTAGGGGCGGTTCCTAGATTTTAAAAGGGGCGTTATTCTATCAAATTAAAAATATATATCACCGAGCGTAGCGAGACTAAAAACAATATTGACGATTTTAAGACAAAACACGATAATTTGTCCAATCCTTGGGTGAACGACATGTTCTTCCCCACCCCCGAATCCACCATCTGCCTTGAAATTACGACAAAACTGAACTTTGTACAAACATCGTAGTTTCAGAATAGGAAAAAAGAAAGGTTTCTCATTCCTTTTTTTTCATCTTAGCTGGAACATAAAATGTTTCAGTATTATATTTTGCGTACAACATAAAACTTAAATCAGTGTTTTAAAGTCAGAAAGAAAGTTAAAACAATTTTTGGTAACTTCCGCCAAAAAAGAAATGTATCTAAGAATATCCGAATAAAAGAAATCTGATTTGGACTAGTTTTAGATTCAATGGAATTTATAACGACTTCTTGAACATCTATTCCCCATATTTTTGGATCGAATTTGAAGGGGGTCATATTTATTAATAAGTTTGTTTTAAAACAGGGAGATTAGCTAGAGATCAATCAGACTTCATTTAGATGGACTTGTCAGTAGATACAAAGAATTTGGGGGAGGGGGAGTAAAAGATTGGAAAGAGAAAAGTATTTTCTGTTTATTAAACATTTAAAATTTAAAATTTAACATCTAATTCTTCCTCGGTTTATCTTTCTCTATTAAAAAAAATGGGAATAGATTTAATAGAAACATTAAAAAAAAAAATCTACCATTAAATTGCAATTTTACAATAAGTCTAAACCTAAAAAAAAGTTATCAATTTAAATCTTACCAATGAAAGTCGTATTTTCCCCTTTCTTTACCCTACAATAAACTTTCCTAGGATCCGTCGATTGCGGAATATCGTCCACATATTAAACGTTCACGTAAATTAATGACGTCATGTGTTAAAACAGTTATTGGCCAATCAAATCGGTATATAGAATTTAATCTGCACGCGCTCAGGATGACCCTTTAACCCGAACTCCTACGTCGTTCGAGTTAATAAGGGTCACCTGAGCTGTGCAGATTAAATTCTATATACCGACTTGCTTGGTCAATAACTATAACATAGATTTGAACCGTGCAGTTTATCTAAGGTAGTTAATGCACACCTTTGCTGTGCATTATCCAGATTATAGCACAGTTAGAACAAAGAGATTTTACCCATGTCATGTATAACAAAATTCATAACCCAATACAAATTATTGGGAACAGTAATATATTTTAAAAGGTCCAAGTGATGAAATGGATTATAAAAAGAGAGAATATAAAAATTCAGTATCTTGTTTAGCTGTGTCACTCAAAAGGAAAGTATTCAACATGATAATAAAGAGATATGGGAAACAGTGTATATAAAAAAGAGGATGTGGTATGACTGCCAACCAGACAACTCTCCAGCAAAGACCAAATGACATAGAATATAAACAAGAATTGAAGAAGATGTGGTATGATTGCCTATGAGAAGTTTACAACTATCGGTCACGGTACGACCGTCAACGATGAGCTTTAGGGCATTCGATACAGTTTTGAATCAATATTGAAATTTTGCTGACAATTTGCATATAGGCTTTTTTTTGCCCGATTAAATCAAATATGTAATATAAAATATACCTTCATGTGCTACTTTTTGAGTAAAATGAGATCCAGATTTTATATATTTGCTCAAAATTCGGATTTGTGGACGATTTTTTCCTTTCGACAGAAATACATAACTTTTTTGTTTTAAAAGATAAACACAAGCTGTTTTTTGTTAAATTATATGTTAAGTCTGTTTTATATAAATGTCCTTTAAATTTGTGCAATTTGTTTTTCAAATAAGACTAGTCATATTTATCAAATGTTCATGATGTAGAAAAAAACGTCATTTTTGCTGAATATTTATCAAATTAAAAAAAAATTGTACTATTTCGGTTTTCATGAAAGTTGACACACATAATCTTCTTACGTAATCTAACCAAATGGCATTTTCAAAAAAAAGAGGGCTATATTAACTCGTTTTCAAGCTAGATAGGCTTGAATGATAAAAATCAGACGAAAACTGAATCTTTCCCTATAAGTCATAGTTTGACGTCGCGAAAATAACAATTTACGTTAGCAACGTCATTACATCCCCTGTAACTGTATCGTATGCCCTTAACGCATACCGCAGCAATAAAGTACCCGAATTAAATGACAAATGTAAAACAAATAAATCCCGAGTAAAAGCCGAGGGTGGTAGATGCATTTATTGTACAACCAATCTAGAACATATCCGCACCTTTGAATGATAAAAAATAAATCCATTTAGCCCAGTTATTTATCATGTTCATATTATATTTGAAAGTTGTATCATATGAAAAACTTAACAAAGAAATGGAAGTTGTCATTTCTTCGAATAAATTGAAAAACCAGAAACGTTTATTTTTAGAAAGACAATACTTAGTGCTTAATTGAACCGCAGTTTAGTCAGATTGTTGACAATTAGTAACATTAAAGGCAGTCTTCAACGATAGACAGACGTTAAGTTCAAAAGCTTTGAATGAATTTAACAAACCCAAATCCCTCACTAAAGAATATAGTTTCAAAAGATATGGCATACAGCAACTTATATGTCCTATTGATGATAAATCAGGACGTACTGCGTGTACTGGTTCAATACCTGAACTTTCATTTGGTTACCAAATGATTTTCTAGTTTCTAATGGCTTTTGAGTTTTAAAAACCATTGTTAAACATTGTTTTTTCTATTATAACTTTTTTCTACAATCACTGAGTGCAAATGCACGAAATAATGGTTTCATTCAATCTAAAAAGTGACTTTTTATCATAAGGACGAGAAGAGGGCAAATTAAGTGTTATAAAAACATTCTTATACTGGTTCTCACGACAATCAAACTCGTGCAAACAAATTTTGAAAGTCGTGCAAACCAGTTTCAAACACTACAAACTGCTCTGAGTCTGAATTGACCAGTTTTTGTGCTCGACCAGTAAAATCGAGCACACATTTTACTTGACTAGTCTCGACATTGTCTCGACTGTACATAACTGTACTTAAGTGTACTCGACTAGTTCTCGACTTTACTTAATTAGTCTGATTCAGTACGTACTTGATGATCTTTGTGAAGTCTGAAATGGTCTTGACCAAGGCTCAACCTGTCTTGACCTGTCTTAACAAGTCTTGATCTGTCTCGAATAGTCTTGACCTTCACATTTAGTTTTGACTGGTGTGAATCAGCCCATCTTATGCTAGGTTCACACTGCCGATCAGATCAACTCGATCAAGCCCGATCAAGACAAGTTACGTGATCGGGAGACTGGTTTTTAAGATTTCATAACTTTTTCAAATCAGCTTGGATCGTAATGAAACTTTTCAGCTATTACATATTTCTCATACAAAAACCAAGGTTGTTTTGTATGTTGGTGTTTTGCTGTCAAATTTAATTACATAGTTAATAGGTAAAGACCGTAATATAATTTTCAGTTTTGACAAAATTCAAATAGATACCTATAATTTAAATATTTAAATTTGACAGCAATAAGCTAAATTACCAAATATCCTGCATTTTTTGTAAGAATTATATATAATAAAGATAGCTGTAGAATTGAATGAAAATCCAAGTTGCTTTGAAATAATCTAAAAGAGGGACGAAAGATACCAAAGGGACAGTCAAACTCATAAATCTAAAACAAACTGACAACACCATGGCTAAAAATGAAAAATGACAAACAAACAACAGCACACACGACACAACATAGAAAACTAAAGAATAAACAACACGAACCCCACCAAACAACTAGGGGTGATCTCAGGTGCTCCGGAAGGGTAAGCAGATCCTGCTCCACATGCGGCTTCCGTCGTGTTGCTTATGTGATAATAAATCCGGTATATAGTCTAATTCGGTAGGTCACATTCAGGAAAGGGAAGGGGATTGTAGTTACGACGTAAGGAACATATCCGATATCATTTGTGATACGGTTATTCCATAACGGTCAACCAACTCGTGATGGCGTCCGTAAAATTTACGAAGGGATGATTTCAACTTCACCATTTGGAACTCTTGGTTTAATAGCTTCCTTGTGAACAGCAACCCTCTATCAAGAAAATCATGATAGGAAATGCAAGCACGGGAATATCGTATCAATTGGGAGATATATACCCCGTATGCAGGTGCTGCTGGAATGTTGCTACTTAGAAATGGAAAGTTCACAATTGGAAAGCTGAAATCATCTCTTTTGTCGTAAAGTTTTGTTTTCAACCGACCCTCATTGCCAATTTCTAGATGGAAGTCAAGATATGAGGCCGACTTTACTGTATCTGTAGTATCCTTTATCTCTAGCTCGATTGGATAGATGCGTTCCACATAGTCACCAAATGTGGAATTATTTAGTGAAAGAACATCATCTATATAGCGAAAAGTAGAGTTAAAGGATAGTGCTAACTTCTTATCTTTCTTCCTAAGAAGTTCCTGCATGAAGTCAGCCTCATAATAATAAAGAAACAAGTCGGCAAGTAGAGGGGCACAGTTTGTTCCCATTGGAATGCCGACAGTCTGTTGAAAAACACGTCCTCCGAACGTAACAAATATGTTGTCAATCAAGAAATCAAGCATCTTGATAATATCAGTTTCAGAGAATTTTTTGTTCGAATCAGAGTGATCCTTTACAAAGTAGGATTTATCCCTCCCTAAGACAAGATACTTGTATCTACGTTGGCCATTCTTTTTTACGAAGCAAAGCAATACCAACTCTTTCAATTTGTTTTTTAGTTTGGAATGTGGAATACTAGTGTACAGAGTAGAAAAGTCAAATGTTTTAATACATTTACAAGATGAAAGAGAGTTAGATTGTATGTACTCTAAAAGATCTTTGGAATTTTTAAGTATCCACATCTGATTCCCGCCCCTTCTAGAATAGGCAGTTTCACAATAACTTTGAAGCCCGTCTTTAATTGCTGATAAAATAGATGTTAATAATTTAGAAAGATGTTTTGTGGAGCACTTTGAAGACCCAGCAATATACCGTTGTTTGTAAGGACACTTATGTAGTTTAGGTATCCAATACAGTGATGGCAGATCCAGTTCTTCAACTTTGGTTGACATTCCAAAGGAACACAGAACAGACCTATGATTATCCAGGATTTCCTCTTTGGTAAGTGTCGTGAGGGTATATGTTGAGTTTCCAAGTGAATTGTCAATACCTAATTCGTTTATCAAGCAGTTAATGTAATGAGTTTTACATACAAAAACGATGTTGTTTGGGGCTTTATCTGCGGGGACAACAACATATTTGTCATGGAGGTAGGATAGGTGTTTTGCAACATTTGGGTCTTTAAAGATTGACGTAGCATGGGCATTGACAGACCAATTCAGTTTCTTAATTCTGATTTGTATCAACGACCTCACTGCCTTAATCCATTCGGAAAGAGTGTCTACGTCTTCCTTCTCGCGCTTAGTCCATTGCCTGGCATAATCCTCAACTGAATCCATCAAAATTTTAAAGTTGAATTTCCAATTGATGGATTTAGGCTCACGATATATCGGACCTTTGGATAAAACTTCGTAGAGAAGTGTTATTAACAATGTTGAGGTCACCGGTAATAACGTGGTCAGCGGGATTATATGTGAATTGGGAACTAGCACAAGTGCAATCGGGAGGTTTAGACTTGAAGTCGTCAATATCGAGATCCTGCAAAACGTGTTTGTAATTGAATTTTAGTTGCAATAGGTTTGATATAGGTATAAGAAATGATTGGTACAGACTGGTCTTTGAAATAAGGAGGTATTTTCGATTGAACTAATTTATGATGAAGGATATTGCCTAAGTTTACGCCATTGATACCTTTGTTGGCAAAGGACAGATTAAGGAAAGATCTTTTCTCTTTTTCATCTTTGCCAATGCGGACTGTCTTGAAAAGTCTGTGACTTGCAATATCCGAAATTATAGCTGTAATTTTGTATAGGTTTGAATAAGGGTTTGTAACAGTGGATTCCAAACATAAATTGAACAGAGAATGAAGTTTTGAAAGGGGTAATGAATAATGTTTCGTGCGAATGTGATGAATACCTAACGGCTTTTGTATAAATGGCAGCAAATCATTAATAGATACATCATGCAGAGAAGGTGATGTATAATGACGATGACTATGACTGCGTCTACGTTGAGGAGTCGAGTTGAAAATATTCATCACATTCACCGAGTTACACGAAGGACTAGATAGAATACCTATACCATCAATTTTGTCATTGCAACCATAAGGTGTCGCAGTTCCCAATTGTCTAATCCAGTAGTCCTCTTTTTGTCTACGGAGAGTTGTTGAAAGATTAAAGTGTTCTATCTGAATTTTGTATGGGATTCAGTAAGCTTAATATATATCTAAGATAGCTGCATAGATTGATGAAAATCCGAGTTGATTTGAAAAAGTTATTAAAAAAATTAAAGTGTACTATCTCTATTTTGTCCGAATTGCAAAATCTAGCTTTTTTTACCAAGATTAATTTAATTCTTAAATTTGACAGCAATACAACAAAAAACAAAATGACCTGGGATTCAGTAAGCTTAATATATATCTAAGATAGCTGCATAGATTGATGAAAATCCAAGTTGATTTGAAAAAGTTATAAAAAAAATTAAAGATGCCTATCTGAGTTTATATAATAATTTTTATTTTTACCCATTGTAAAATTAAATTCTTTCATTTCACAGAAATAAATCAAATTACCTAATAAGCTTGAATTTCGTAAGATCACTATTTAATTAAATTAGATGGGCTGATTTACACCAGTCAAAACTAAATTTGAAGGTCAAGACTAGTCGAGACAGGTCGAGCCTTGGTCAAGACCATTTCAGACTACACAAAGATCATCAAGTACTGTATCAGACTAGTTAAGTAAAGTCGAGACATAGTCCAGTACACTTAAGTACAGTTAACTACAGTCGAGACAATGTCGAGACTAGTCAAGTAAAATGTGTGCTCAATTTTACTGGTCGAGCACAAAAACTGGTCATTCCAGACTCTGAGCAGTTTGTAGTGAAAGTTGTGCTCATCAGACTTTTCAAACTGGTGATTAAATCTCCTTGATCTACCTGTACTGCCGTAGATTTAATGATCGATTCTTATATAGAACTTCAACACCGTACGTACAGATGTAGCTAAAAGCAGAAGTTGATAAAGCAGACACAGAAAATACACAGTACACTCAACCCCTCGGTACTATTTTCCTAATTACTGAAACTGTCGGCGACATTCTTGAAAAAAAAGTCATTTCGAGTTGCTGTTTCATCAAACCTTCAGTTGATAGAAAACCTTGAGGTATACAAGCCAAGTATTATTTCTCTATTAAGGAATATTATAAACAGAAATTGGTGTTTTTATTCGAAGATATTCATATGATTTGTATGAACAAAATACGTTTTATAATGAACGCAATTGGTGTACTGCTTCAATGTTATGAATGTCTATAGTATGTTGAAAGATAAGAAATGGTCAGTCCTATGTATGTATTGTTATGTAGGTGCATTTAAAATCAAGTTCTATAATATTGTTATATGAAAATTCCTATTGACGTTTTTTTGTAAATGAGTCTTAGATTTTTAAATAGAGTAGAGTTTCGTTAAGGTGCGCATATATACAATAAATATTAATTCTATTTGAAGCATTTCATATGGAGATCATGATATTTTTGTCGCGTTTTTCAGTTTTAAGTGGTAGTTAAATTAACTTTGAGTCTTGGATTTAAAGGATAAATTTAGCAATCCAATTGTCACAGGAACTAGAACATAGACAATATGAAGAAGACATTGTGCAAAGATTTTTGTAGCATTGGTAAAAACCGCCTACCATATTTACACATTCAAATCTAGAACCTATAACAAGCTTAAGCATGCCATTGGCATTATTTCACCTGTTTCATGAATCATCTTTATGACCAGGTCTCAGCTTCAAATGTTGGGGAAATGCAACGTTCTCGGCACAGTAAAGAACCCTTACTCTAACGGTTTGAGAAATACATTTAATTGACCGAACGCAAGTTTGTTTCTTGTAAGAAGCGCTTTTCGTGGATACAAACAATTAAAGGTCGCTGTGCTTAACTACCGTTATTTTGACAATTCGTGTAGTTTCATCAACTTAAACGAAAGCGAGATGACTACTATCAGACACTTTAATATCCGAGAATTTGTCTGGAACACGTTTATAAATAAGAGTATGCCCATAGTTCACGGATGCCTCAAGACCATAATATCATAGGGATCATGTGTATTAAGTTTCAAGTTGGGGAGACTTCAACTTCATCAAAAACTACCTTAACAAAATACTCTAACCTAGAGCGGGATGGGTGGATGGACGGGCGAACGAGCAAACGGACACAGAGACCGACAAACATAATGCTCCTAGGTGCACGTGGGGCATACAGATGGGATTCAATATAACTAATTAAATACGGATTTGATAATGTAATGTTTATTGGTCGTTAAGGTTACAGTTGAGTAGAATCTTAGTTTAGAAATGCATGGTTTACGCTAGAGAAAGAGTTAGACAGATTTAGACGTTTGGCGGGAAAATTAGTGACCGGGTCGAAAATTATAAGGGTGATCGTAAGGGACTCTCTATGCTCCGTAAGGGTAACATGTAGAGAACACCCCTATCAAGTAAATAGTGGTATCGACCACGGGTATATAAGAGAGTGAGAAACGGCACTCGAGGCTGTCGGTTGGCTGTCGATGGGCTGTCATCCTTCAACAGAGCGTACATCGGATATATAAAGCGCTAGAAGAGCCTTGATATTCAGATGACACCGTGTACTGGGTACATAGTGGACGTACACGTTGATAGGATTAACACAGCAATCTGTCCCACTCGGAGGACAGGCTGTACCAGCCCGAACTGTCTGGTAGTGACAGACTGTCCCACTCGGAGGACAAGTTGTACCAGATCGCTCTGTCTTGTATTGACAGACTGTCCCATTCGGAGGACAAGCTGTACCAGCCACACTGTCTTATAGTGACATAACGTACCATTAGGAGGACAGACTGTTATATTGTATAAACTCAATTTTATTGTATATATAAGAGTTCATATTTACTTTGTATCTGCAAAGAGCCCGTGTATATATTTTGGTTCATTGTGAATAATACAGATAGGTATAGTTAATGGTATTGACGTATTGTTTGTGGACAACTTGGATCCAAGTATTTACTGGAACGTTCGTTTAAGATATAAACGCATGGTTACATGTTACAATAATAAGAAACTTCCCAAATTCTACCTCAGGGTAAATAAATGTTTGTCCATGATTATCTTTAGCTGATTTAATGTACATCAGGAAATTATACGGTCAATACCTTTTTCTGTTGGATATTTCCTCCCTACTATGCTTTTAACGCCAATTTTCTTTTAAATATGGATATGCATTTAGACAACGGTAATGTGTAACAGCTTTTAAGGAAATATAATGTAACACTTACAATGTATATTGGAACCATTAATAGATTAAGAAAATATAGCTCTCTTGGACATAACCTTGAAACACATCTAAAGTAATTTGTAAGATTGGCCTTTAGCGATTTAACCTTGAACACGAACATTGCTTTAGTTTAGCTAATATGGTGTATATGCTTTAAAGGTCATTACCATATACATTGTTGTATATGTAGGTATTCTAAGAATGAATTTACTGGAAAAGCAGTTTGTCACATTTGATCAACATTAGACTTTTGTTGTTTTTCTTGAATCGTTTCGTCTAAATTATTTTGTAGATTTGTCTGATCTCTTCATTTGGTTTTGGTCGTTACCATTTGGTACGTTTATTTTATTTTCCCGGTTTTTTTTGTGTCGATTTACAAAATATCAAATCAGACGTTCTTTAGAAATAGTTGGAGTAGTAGATATTGAATAAACATTAAAATAAATCAGAAATGTGAATGGGAAGGGAAGCATGCTTAAGGAAAACAATTTTGGACTGCCACAAGAAAACTATAATGGATCATTTGGGAAGAATAAGTAAAAATATCTTCAGCAATGACACCGAAGGAATATATCATAAATGCTTGAAAACGGCAGAGATGTCTTTTTTGTTATAGTAGCTTGGTATTTTCCTAACACTGAATAATACTAAACCTCCAAAGAACGATATGCGTATTTAGTATAAATACCACATACCCGAGCCCTTTTCTTTGCGTGATAGTCTTATTCTTCAGTCGGGACACTAGTGTTCAATATATACCCTGGAGTTTCGAGGGGGTTTGCAACAAGCTGATAACTGTTAAGTAATTATAAAGACACATGCTTTAATTCTTTATTGTGGACAGCAAAGATTTTTATACATCTACGTTTTATTAGTATGTGTAGAAGTGTTTATTATTCTGCTGTGATCTCTTGATGGCAACGTAATTCATTTTTTTTTGTATTGTGACTTGAGCGGCTGACATTGCAAGATGTCTACATGCAGTTCACAAATAAGAAATAAAAACATCGAATAAACTTTACAGATCTAAGAACCTTGAAAACACGAGATCTTGTAAATTGATTGTATGAAAAGAAACGCTGAGATGTTTTTAAATAAAAATATTAACATAATATGCTTGTTAAAAAAACAATTTTCTTCAATGTTGTTACCAATCTTTATTAATTCATTTAATAAAAAGATGGATAGATAGCCCAACCTAATTTACGTCCATATAATTCGTACGCTATATGCCGAGCGAGTTTTTGGCGCTTAAGCAAACGATAATTTGTGTTATGTATCATGATCTTATGAATAAAGGAAACAAGAATATGTGCCAAACATATTATCACCTTCAGATACGAATAGAACTAATTTACAGTACCAATAAGCTACATTTTCATTACAGCATTGTACACGTTAAATGTTAATGGTAATATGAATAAGCACAGTGTTGCTCGATAGCCTAATGTATGATTAACATGATAAAAATCATTCTTATATGGGTTACTTTTGTGTTATTAGGTTCAAAAAAAGTTTATCAATAGCCTCATTACTCAACTACTTGTGAAGCTTCCACTTATAATTATACACAGCGATGTAATTTGGTGAATACGAACAAAAGTCAAGGAGATGTAGAGCATACGTTAACAGAACAGCAACTTATTCTAATTCAACAACGTTTGTAACGTTCATTTTGATTGGATAACGTCACTTTTTTACATGGCATCAATTGACAATTCTAATGCAACAACGTTTGTAACGTTCATTTTGATTGGATAACGTCACTTTCTTACATGGCATCATGTAACGCTAACGCGTCGCCAGTAAACTTAATTTGCGACCATCAAATCCCCAAGTGATGCCGTCGGAATTAAAATACAATACAGTTATCTCCTAATTAAAGTCACGTGTTCAAAGTTGTGAATGAATAAAAGACAGAAAAAAATATCTGCCCCATAATAAGCAGTTCGTTAAACAATAAGCAAATAAGATATGACCTAAGTAATTTGTGCCAGGTATATGGACATGTAGCAGAGTTTAATTATGGTTTTCTGTCAACCAACCACCGTTTTTGCTCTTAGTTGACAAAAAAAAAACAGTAGCTTACATCATTTGGACAACTTCTTCACTCTTTTATGTATGGTTGGCTTTTCTGTCCAGAAGAATTAATACTACAGCGTCTGTCATACACAGAACAAAAACAAAAACAGTGTGAAATGCTATAAAAACAAATTTGTACAGAATTGCAATGTAGAAAACCAACTGAATATTTAAGTCTTATGACAAACTATAAATTAGCTAAATTGAAGTTTAACACCCAAAAAATTGTAGTCGTTTTGATTGCACATTGTAATACTAACCCTTACTTTTCATAAGTCTATTAAGTTAAAAAAGAAAGGTTTGAAGGATAAACTTCAGCTATGCTAAATGGATGTAGTTGATTTTATTCTACATCACACTTTTACTTTATATCTGATTTATCAAAACTGACTACATGTACCACGTGTACAAAAAGTATATATTTCAATGCCTTGGTAAATCATTATACTCTTTTGAGCAAAAGCCAAGGTTTACATGGTACTTACATAAAATACTGTATCAAAACTAAATATCAATCCCTACCGTTGTACATTACATGCTTTGATACCACTGTCAGCATGAAATAGCAAACGTTTTTTAAAGTCTATCAATGCGCGTAACATATAATATACATATAATGGGCTGATATCCAGCAAAGTCGTAACTTGTTATATATACATAATTATCTAAAATATGTCTACAGATTCATAAATGTCCTGTTTTAATATGTCAGGGCAACTTACATGAAATCCATCTAATTTGTACGTAAAAAATGTTTTATTCTAATTGTAGCAGCTATAATTGAACATTCTATAAGAGGGATTAAGCAACCTCTGGTTTCGTCTGATATAGGTATTGGGTGGTAATTGCTGTCAAGCAGATGGAAATAATGGAATGATTCGAGCACTTTATGATTCAAATTAAGTCATATAGACAGGAAATTTATTATTCGTAATTTGATATTGGAAATATATAATAACATAACTGTATTTTTATCAGGTCAAAATATCTAACTTAATAAGATTTTTTTAGGACAAAAATAATTTACGTTTTATTCTATAACTCAGACTTTTCATAGTATTTAACAGTAAGTAGTATATTGTGTCAAACAACTGAGGAAAATAATGAAATATATTATTATTAGTCATAATTTATTTTACCAATGATGTATTATAAGAATATATTAAAAAATGCAAAGAGCAGTAATCAAATTTAATATTTGTTTCCTAGAATTAAAGACAAAAAAGTGCCGGAAATGGTTAACTTTCTCTGATGTGATTTGAATTAGGAATAAACAAGCTTACAGCCTAAATAAACTGACATACAAATTCTCTCTGTGTAACCTTTTTTGTCACAAATTTGTGCCTTGAATCAGACAATAAAGTCGCGAAGTTCATAAACAAAACTTTGATTGGATTACGAAAAGAATAAAGTGGAGAAACTGAGCAATTTTATTAAATAAATTGACAGCATATAACTATCTATCGCTTTAATCACATAAAACATTGTTAACCAAGTCTGACAGCAATAGTTTTAGTTTTCATTACAATTAAACAATTTATTGTCTTTGTGGATTGAGTTTATTCCTAGAGTGGTAGACGGTTGTAAATTAAATCTTTTTTTAATATACGCCAGGGAGTAATGAAATGGTTGTTCCTTTGATACTGCCATTCCTAGACACATGATACGGTAGATTTACTCGTTTATACATGATACAACACAGCCATTTAATTGCACAGTTCATAATATTCAATGTAAATGCAATGTAATACTGTCGTATGACTGTGGTGCATTGTTAGCAATTTAAAATATAGTTTATATTCGCAATAGAATTAGACTGTCATATTTCAAATAGGATGCAAACTGTTTTAAAATGTACATACAAAAAGAACGAGTTTGAAGATACATGTATCAGATGACAAACGCACTAGTTAATGATAGACCCCACACATGTTTGGCAAACAAAAACGAGACGAGGAACAACAACAGTCTACAAAAGAAAATTCAAGCTGGAGCTACACGAATCCCGCTAAAATTTCACTACTTTAGCAACTAACTGCAGACGTGTTCCAGAAATCGTACGAGGCAGACTTCATACAGGAGTTTCTCATGAAGAATGAAAAGAAGCAAATAATTTTGGTAATGATCCATAAAACATGCGTTGACATTAAGAGCATATATGAATTATTTTCAAACTTCATGACGGCTCCTATTTTGTGCTACGGTTGTTATGGTATCAAATCGGGAAACCCCTAATAACAATTGCGGGGTCTAATTGCACAAAAAGAATCTAAAATGTCAGTGCAAAACGTCTTAATATTTTTTTTTTAGCAAAATATAGTAAAGTGCCCTTAAGGTCGATATTAGTAATTTTGTAAGAAACATTTCATGAAAAATAATAAGTTGCTTCACTCAGTGGCAAATAACATATTCACAAGAATCAAACTCACAAACAACCAGGTATTCCGAAAACTTGCTTTTGCACTTTGTAATATTTTCAATTGATTTCAACAAAACCGTTTTCTTTGTGTGGTAGTATATCCAAAATGGGTCACCCAATATGTAACTAACACCATACTAGTAACACATGTACATAAGTCGACAAAATTTAAAAAATCGAAGGAAAAGATGACAAGTAATGGATGTGCACGTCGCGAAATTTGTAAAAAGCCCTCAACAAAATGAACAACCTGAAACAATATAGTTTATTTAACCTCAGAAAAGTAATGTACATGTTTGATGTTAACAACCTATATGTAAGTAACCTTTCGCGTAAAATAGTCGCAAAGAATCTTTTAAAAAATCTGCTTCTCCAAGACCACTTTGCTAATGAGCGATAACTCACAAGTGCATACATGGTCTTTTCGTTTTGATATGTTTTAGTCATCTGTCATCATTTCAAACAAATATTGTTTTTTTCATTCAATTAACCGAACATTATCTCATGTATAAGAATTAATCCCTGTTCATTTTTTTTAGTGAACACTGTTTTAAGGTAGGAGATACAAATCTCTTGAGTAAAATGTAATTTTCGTTTTTATATGTAATTAATTTGATGATTGAATCAGACAAATTGTAAGCGCTTGTACAATCGATACGCTTAGCTATCAAGATTCCGGTTTTTATCCCTCGAACGTGTCTATCGCTTTATGATATACACTGGTGAATTGATATTTCAGTATTCTACACAACATGTTAGATTGTCAAACAAATCTCTCAAATTAAAACAGAATTTGATATTTTCATTTGTACATGGATCAGACAATAACTTTCTCTTAAACGAGTTGAATGAGTCATATTTCCATTTCTGTGTAGCAACATCCCAGCGGTACCAGCATATGGAGTATATGAGTCTCAATTGATACTTTACTTTAGAGCTAGCACAAAGTAAGTTGATTTTGTTGAACGAGGTATACTGCTTTCTCAAAAGTTGCTAAGACAGGGCTATGAATCAATCAAATTAAGGTCATCACTCAAGAAATGTATGGTCGCCATAATGAGCTGATTGGCCATTATGACAAAAGTGTGTCAGAAATCATATCTGATATTCTCTTCTTCAGTCATAATAACCTTCCTGCATTACCGAACTGGACAAAGAATTAACACGACGGGTGCTGTATACGGTGCAGGAAATACTTTCCCTTCCGGAGCACCTGATTTCACTCCCGGTTTTTAGTGGAGTTCTTGTTGTTTTTTATTTATTATTTATAACTGTTGATGTAAATGTCTTTTGGTTTTACGAATCTTTGTTTACTCCTTGGTTTTTATTGTTATTGTCTTACAAAGAAATAGTTTAACATATCAATCGACACTATGCAACGGATGACCATTCATGTCCAGTGCACAAAGGTAATCAGAAAATGTCGGCATTGCGATAAGTAAAATGAAATAGCGATATGGTGTCAACATTGAAGCTAGAACCAGGTATAATCTACATAAGGAAATGTCTGTACCAAGTCAGTAATATGAAAGTTGACTCCTATTCATTTGATGTGTTGAAGCCTTTGAATTTACCTTTTGTTTTAGGGACTTCCCGTTTTGAATTTTATTTGGAGTCTGATATTTTTGTTATTTTAGTATTACATTTACAATGAATACTCGCTCATTATAAGAACGTCATATCTTTTTGTGTTTCTTCGTTAAATATATGTTTGTTTTATAGTGACTAGGTTTACAACCAAATGATGACTGCTGCACCCCGTATTATTGACATTTTTACCTCTATTATGTCTGTTTGTGTTGTTCACACATCGTTGTCATAATAATGTATGTTTTTGCGACTGTCATACAAGTGCGAGGTTTAGCTATCTATAAAACCAGGTTTCATACACCATTTTCTACATATGAAATTGCCTGAAAAGTTAGGAATATGACAGTTGTTATACATTCGTTTGATGTGTTTCAGCTTTTGATTTTGTCATTTGATTAGGGACTTTTCGTTTTAGATTTTCTAGGAGTTCGGTGTTTTTGTTCTTTCACTTTTTATTTACCAGTATCTCATCACTATTTTTCATTTCCATAGATAATGTAATAGTTTATCTTACAATTCAGATGTCTGGTTTGGACACCTGATTCAATTTATACTTATAACATCAAATATTGTTAATGATGGTCTGATTCTCTCTTTCAATTCTTTCCCATGTAAACATGTCAGAAATGTTTCACATAAACAAATTGTACTTTCCATGCTACAAGTTCAACACGATGATTAAGGCTCGGTCCATAATCAAACACGATGTTATAACAGTATTGTGCAATCTGCGAAGTCGACCATTTAAACAATAAGGTATAGACTAAAAGTTTGTACATTGTATCATTGAATGCCGTACGATGACCTATTATAGATATTAACTTATACACAATTTGGTCCCTGGTGGAGAACATAGACAATCATACCACATCATCTTATTCTTATATCATAACAACGATGTTGTCAACATTGTCATGTCGACGATATGACAGATGCAAATATGTGTTATAGGCTCTGTATATAATATAAACATGATGTTATCACGACATTGTCAACATCGCGATGTGAACAATGTCAATACAAGAGCATAGACTAGGCATACAATATAAGCATGATGTTGACATGACATTGTCAATATTGTGATTGATTAAATCATTTCGTAAGACATCGATCTTGACGTGGAATCGATATATATGAGATAAAGCCACAGTGTTATCATCATATTTGTTCAGATTTATTAATTTTTTAGAATTCCATATCAACTTCTTACTGGTTTGTCAAATAGGTCGTTTCTATGTATGCTGGGGTTGTTTTTGCTGCAATTCATTGTTCCTGTTCCTTTGTTTTCCTCTTATAATTGATGTGTTCCCTCGGTTTTAGTTTGTAACCCGGATTTGTTCTCTCTCAATCAATGTATGACTTTTAAACAACTGTATACTACTGTTGCCGTTATTTATGGCATCATTTTACTAATAAGTTCCTTATTCCTAATTACTACTTTTTAAAAATTAAGATCAGTGTATCTTAACTTAGTAATAAACTTATTATTCATTGACATTTGGCTTCAGTAATAGGAACGTAGAACAATATCTCGGTCTTAGCGACATTGGGAATATGTATATAAATCACCAATACCTACCTAATTCTTGAAAAAAGAAACAGTTTAATAAATCCCTTCCGGAGCACCTGAGATCAGCCCTAGTTTTTGGTGGGGTCCGTGATGCTTACTCTTTAGTTTTTTATGTTGTGTCATGTGTACTATTGTTTGTCTGTTTGTCTTTTTCATTTTTAGCCATTGCGCTGTCAGTTTATTTTCGATTTATGAGTTTGATTATCCCTTTGGTATCTTTCGTCCCTCTTTAATAAAATTCTCGATTCGTGCTTTAATATAGTCTTGGGATTGCAAAATCCGAATCCAAAAACTTGATTCCTGTTGTATTAGTATGCAATTCGAAAACAAGACTTTTTTCATCGCACATGATAAGGTGATTGTCATAATCGAGCCACTTTATTTCATCACGTAAGCAAACACTTTATTATCGAACCAATTAGAGAGCGAAAACATAATGTAGGTTTGGAATAACATAGTTTTGAGCTCAATACATATATTATTTCTATCAAGTAATACAATTTCAATGTCTCCTCATAATGAATGAAAAACTTACGAAATCCTTTGCGTTTGATTGTGATGAAAAGTGATTTAATCAAATTGCACTCTCTTCGGCAGATCCTAAACGCCTTTAAATTATTGGAGAACTACAATTAGTGATAAATGTCCTACTTATTCAGAGTTAATTTGATTGGGATGATGTCTAGTACCAACCCTGAAAATATATCTATGTATTGATGTCTCAAAATTGACATATTTTTCTCTCATTGCTCTTTACACTCGCATATCTGACACCAGCATCATGGAGCTCAATAGCAACCTTGTGCTGATTTTAATCCATAAAATATTTCTAGTTTTGATTAAAATATAACAATTTTGTACTAGTAAACTAATTTATACTTATAATGAGAGGCATCAATGACACGACATAATTTTTTGTCGTTTGACCTTTTTTTGTTATTGAGATATTGTCGATGTTTTCTGATGAGGTGATAATTCGCAGTCATCTAACCGAATATGATAAGTTAATATTCATTCTATGGAAGTTATTTTGACAATAAAATACCATACAGTTCAATGAAAAATCAGTCTGATCGAACTTTTATAAATTCGTGTGTCAGATGACAAAAACATAATTTAATATATGAACTGAACGATTTAGCAGCGTAAGATATCGGCATGACTTTTCATTAATATATATGAATGACTATTATTAAGCTTTTTGAAAGTTACCTCGTTTATTTTCTCGAAATATTCGTTAAACATCAGATTCTATAAAGACATGGTTGCACGTTAGTATGTCTCTCCGTGATGAAAGCTGATGTGTTTTTTTTAATTTTTCAGCGCTCAAATGAATGACAAGCGAAAACATTTATTGAAATCGTATTTGTCTACTGGAATCTAATCGTGATCAAAGTTCAAGGGGTTACCAAAGAATTCAAATGCTACGCAAAACGTATATATATTTGATATTTGGTTGGTATTGAAATGAGATAAATCTTGAGCATGTCTTCGGAAGTTTTACAAATTACATCGTTCTAATTTCAGACAGGATTAAAGGAGCAATGTCAAACACATGTAAAGGCATCCAAATAAATGAGCATACCGTAACCCTTACGTCATATCAGATGCTGAAAAAATCTGCCGAGACATAAAATCAATTCTTGGTCGGTGTGATATTCTTTTATACATTCATTTGGTTTTGTTGAGATTAAAAGGCAAGAAACTGAAATATGTATTATAAGGAATTCTTTAATAGAAACATTGTACTATTGGCATCATATAACTCTTTTGAAAAAAATACAAACTAAGAACATTTTAAAGCTTATTGATTAGTTAGTTGATCAAAATCCAAGTGAACTGTCGTTTTTGAAATGATCTGAGATACATTTTTTGGTTTATAGAAATCAAGAAATCAACAGCTTTTAAAATGTGCATCAACGACGTTTGTACGTAAAAACACATGTAGATCATCGGATGACTTTCACCAATAAGCAAAACCTTTTCTTGTATAGTAAACTTAATGTAGCCCTGACATGACAAAACATCAACATAATTCAAACTAGAACCGTGGCTTGAATTGTCATTTTGATGATAAACACTCTTAATGGTATACGTCTTACCAGAACTAAGATATGTATCGTACAATGGAATAAGGAAAAAAAGGTTCCCTCTATGGAAACATCAGTAAAATTACTGATTAATTAATATACTAGTAAATTAAATGCTTACTGTCCTTGTATTCTACGTTATTAAATGTAATCAGTAAAATTAATTCTCATTACTGCAATATGTATCAGATTTGCATTTACATAAAATAATAAGAGTCCAGGGTACCGTTTCACAAAACCTTCGTAAGTCTACGTGTCATCGTACGTCCATCGTAAATAAATAGTAGTATTTACAATGTTTTACAAAGCCGTCGTAAGTTCAGATGGTCGTTAATAATGCGTAAATCATATGGTAAATGAAATTCGAAAGACGTACTGACGAATATGTTAAAATAACAAAAGAAGCTTCTAATTTCTGTGTCAGATATTTTGAGTACAGGTACATGTATAATTCTGTTTCTACCTTTGATATACTTAGGATACTGTAAGCAAATGCTTTATAATGTACTAAACTACAATGTATGTGGATTTGTGGTTTATGACCTCGTGGTTAACTGTCTTTTCATTTCAGTACTCATATTGAAGAAATACAGTCATTCTTCTAAAAGGATGGCAGAAACATACACGATCTTGTTTCCTCATTAGCTTTAAAAAAGACGGATTGTGAGTCTAAACTTAGGAACTTTGTTTAGATGATGCCTCTTTTAAAGATGCATTCAAATCAAACTGCAAAAATAATAACACTGATATAGAGTTAAAAATTTCGTTTTATTATGTTATTGTTATTCCGTTAACTCAAACAGTCTAATGTTGAGTTACAAAAAAAACTATTCATGACAATCGAATAGATAGCTGTCGCAATGATTTGTAGTCATTGGTCACCACTGTTTATATGAGTGATGAATACACATTTTTTTACATATCTGTAATGTATATAAATTGTAGTCATCTAACAGAATAATAACAGTCTATCTTGCGCATTACCTATATGAGGTTTCAGAAAATTAACAGAACAAGAATTCATAAAATGTTGATGTGGTAGATTAGCAAACTGTCTTTTTTACCAAGGTATCCACTTCGATTGTTTTACTATTATTCTGATAATATGAAAAATGATCATTTACTCAAACATGCTTTTTGACAAACGTTTTTATTCTAGTACAGTTAGTTAATAATCTAAAACATTTTGAATACATACTTGTGATCAAATTAGAAATGTCTATAGTTCTCTTTTGCCGAAACAGAGAAGATGGCTTGAACTGTATCTGCGGAACATTGGACGAAATTGTTTGCTATTATTGGTTTCCGGATTTGCTTACGTCTAACTTCAAGAATAATGTCTCTCTGTAAATTCAACTTCTATTAAAAAACGTCTTTCTCTCCTTTATGAGTATTATCTATCTTCAAAGTATACAAAGTGCACACTATCCCCAAAGAGAGTTCATGATATTTGGTATCTTTTTCAAGTGTGCTGTTCGTTTCTCTCATTAATAAAATTACAAGCTGATTCATTGTCAAAGTCGTTTTCATCAGTAATGGCCGGATAGTATTACATTGTTAACTTAAATGTTAACCAATTAAACATCAGTATTATATTTTTATTATCTTCATCAACTGACCCGATTATAGATACTATTCCTGATAAAAGAAATTTACACTTGAAACACAACAGCCAATGTAAATATTGGAAATTTACGAGATAAGCCAATCAAATTAACGTAATTTTGATATCACTTTTTCATATCACACTCCGTACGGTGTGATACGAAAAATGTCTATTCACGTGGGAGTTAGATAACAGGCCCCAACCATAAGAGAATATTACCTTATGAGCTTTCATATATATTTTCGACGTCAACAAAACATTATATACACAGTAAAAACAAGCCGAACCCAACAATAAACTCGAGGGTTACAGAAGCGTCAGTTTTATGTATAATCTAACATTATTATGTATAAAAGATAATCTGCATTTTATATGTAAAATGTTTTGTCCTGAATATGCATGTACTACCGGTACTATATGATGATTAACATTAAGTATTCATCATTTATTCAGTCATCTATAATCAACCTTATACTGATTTTTATTTGTGTAATGCTAGAACACATCCGCGATATCGCGGGTCCGTGACTGAATTAGAGTATATAATTATGTGTAGCCTTATTTTAGCCTGCGTGTTATGTGTAAGCGCCTTATTTTAGCCTGCGTGTTTAGAATTGGTATTGTCATCTGATAAAGTCATGCTGACTGCACAGTTTTTTTCTGCTTTCAAAAATGTTCTGTTTGAACCCGTCACCAACCTAGAACTTATCAATTATTAGTATTATTAATTATTTGGAAATCAAAAGGGCCTGGAATGGAGTAATTCATCTGACAGATGCGGAAAGTTCAGGTAACATGTGACATATAATGATATGTCTAAAAGGAAATCGCATCGGATAGTTCCAGAACTTATTAATTTGTCTAAATGCTTATTTTTTGAAACAGTAGTCGATGTTAAAGGGTAAACTTTTCAGTGTACCCTATCAAGTATAAATACCCTTATATAAGTTTGATTTGTAGCTTTATTCGGCTATACCGTTGTTAGGTGAACAGAAAAACGGTCTTTTATTAGATTTATTAGTATAGATGTTCAATCGTTTTCTTGGTTCAACCAAAAAAGTCTAGCAGCCTGTGTTCCGCATCGAAACGAAATACGCGCCTGAAATTCAGTTTAAAGTAGGACATACACGAAGTTTCATTAAAATGTTTAAATACCACGCTGTACATTCAATGATTATCTTTCTAAATTCTATAATAAACTATGAAAAAATTCATTTTTCAATTTACATCGTTTAATAATGAATAATAATCAACGAAACAGTTTATATTACAGTTTTCATACTGAAAATGAATAATGAACTAGATCATTTACCATTTAACTGTGAAACTATAAAAAGTTACATCAAATAGTATATTGTAGCATAAATTGCATGTCTTATTTGAAAAAAATGCGAATAACGGCTTTCGTGTGTTAACATGTATACATAGCTGTCATATTTATAATTTATTACCAATTCTTTTGTTAGAAATGAAATAACAAGGAAATAAAATGTTCATTTGAGACCTATAAAGATATTTAATTATTCATCGCTCATCTTAATTTCCCATAGAGGATTCCTGCATTCAGTAAAATGTCTATATGATCATAAAAACACTTTTTTTTATTACATTATTTTATTTGATACAAGTGATACCAGAGCAAAGTCGACGGAAAAATAATTTCAAATATTTTATATCATAATTGGAAACATGAAGTGTTTAGTAAAACTGATGGATACAATTGCTAGAAATCAAACAACACTTGTTTGTATATCCAAAACACACAACGAACTTAAAAAAAAAAGAACGAAAATCAAGCTTTTTAGTTTTCTCAGTGCAATGTACCATTATCCTTCTTTGATTGAAATGAGTTTGAAGAGGGTCTGATTTTGTTGGTGTTACTTAACCAAACATTCAGATGGTATCAAATCAGCAGGGATTTAAAATCCGCTGAGGGAATAACAGAAATTTGCTAAAATTAATAATCTAACTTTTTTGGGCTAAATTTGAGACGAAGTATATAATAAGTCAAATATCAAAAATATCAAACTCCAAGGAAATTCAAAAAAGAAAGTCCCTTACCAAATTGGAAAATATAAAGCAACTCAAATTCTGGTGTTAGACATGTTACACTGTATATATGATGAAGAACTTCTGTAGTAAAGTTGTCAGATAGTTATACTTTAAGTTAAATTTGATGTGACGACATAATGATTAACATTATCATCATTTACGACATAAAAAAGCTAATCCGTACCTTTTGTGTACATACACAATCTTCTTGTTACTTTACATCATGTTATAAGTTACAACCCTAGCTAAATACTACCAGGAAAGGGATAAGGAAGGACTAAAGAAAGATATATTTCAATAAAGTCTATTTGGCTAAGTGTACTAGCGCTAGAAGCTTGGTCAATATGGGAAGTTCAGAAATATGGTGATATCCTCAATTCAAACTTCGGAACGTTCTAAGATTAGTGTATGATGTGTTACCAACACCTACACATCTGCACAGGTTTATGTTACTAGCTATAGAATCAAGTACTCCGTGAACTTGCTGAGGTGGTAGAAAAACAGATACTAGCTATACAATCAAGTACTCCGTGAACTTGCTGAGATGGTAGAAAAACAGATACTAGCTATACAATCAAGTACTCCGTGAACTTGCTGAGGTGGAAGAAAAACAGATACTAGCTATACAATCAAGTACTCCGTGAACTTGCTGAGGTGGTAGAAAAACAGAGGAAAGGAGCAAAACACATAAATACTTATCTATTGATATCCAGTGTGCGAAGGAGGGGAAGCTATGTGAGTGAACAAAGCATGTCATAAAGATTAAAACCATGCACGCATTTGCCAGCTAGGAGTAGATCTAGGAAAGAAGCAGCTGCAGTGTCCTAATATGGTAAAATCTAGCATACTACCCGACCTGATTTTCTGGTTTCTTTGGGCAGTAAGAAATTAGTAATTATAAATCTAACTGAAAGAGGACAAAGTATGATGGAATGTTTATTTCGTGCAGAGGTTGAAAATGGCAGTTTTGAAGCTTTTTGTATTGCTTCAGAGGTTTACCTGCATAAGCAGTATGGTGGAGGTTTTCTGTAGTATGAGTTACTGGCCTACATAGACAATCAGCTATACAGACAAAGGCAAATCAGCAGAGATAAGAAAGATGGTAGTAGCAGGAACCCCCACCCCCATTCAATGCGCAGTGATTGATCACCACTGTTGATCCCCATCCCGAGAATGTACCGAGTTGAAACACCTGCCGATAAATTGCCATGGTCGAGGACGTTTTTTGTAAGTAACTACTGTCCTTTATAATGAAACTTGAAATACGAACTCAGCGTTTGTAAACTAAAGACACATCGTCATTTCAAATGCTAAATGGGAGCTTTTTGTTTTTTTTTATTATTAAAAATCTATGTAGATAGGGTTAACATTTAGTGGCAGTTTTAGCAATTACTTTTCTTATCCAGTTTAGACATGTTTTTTAATCTAATAAATATATATTACACCATAAAGCTTGAGGTCATCCAAAAGTATGATTCGATAATCTGTGCATCGGGTAATAAACTCGACATTGATATGATTAAACAATCCGATCATACGTCGAACAAAAAAACTAATGAACAAGTCAATAAAGTAGAAGAAAATAAAGTCTGATATTTCCCATTTCGGTATAATATATCAAACTGTTTTTAAATCTCTGTAATACTTAGACAATATATACAGTAATATTCGATCTTCCCATGCTAAATGTTTATCAATAACACTAATGTTCTATTTAGCACGGTAGACATACATTACAATGCGACGGTTTATCTGCACTTTTGTTCTATACTACTGCTGATGATTGCTATTATTACGTTATCAATAATAAAATATTAACAACTTACATGGTATTCTTTTTTCTTTCAACATTTTCATTACCCCTAGTCTGTCTGTAATGCCCTTAACGGAATATATTGCCGACATTCAACATTCATACAACCGTATAATTATCTTCTTTACGAGATTCAATCAAATTAAACAATCTCTTAGAAGAACAAAAATGCATTTATGCATTCCATGATATTCAATTACAGATATATGTTTCCGTGTTTTGTGGAGTTAATGTAATTTTAACGGTGTCTGTATCAGTCTACAGTCCCTAATTGTGTAACAATATCATGTAATTAGTCCTCAGCCATATCTTCCCGGGTCACAAAACTAATGCTTCAAGGAATAGATTGTTGAAATCATAAATACCGCGACGAACACGAAATGACGAAAGAGACATTTCAATTCATAATAATTCGCTACATCTTACGATATACAATTGACGTCTCTTGCGTGTAAAATGACATATGATAAATGTCATGACATTTGGCTTTGTAAGTCTTTTATTTACCATTTTCTATTTTACGCAAATTAGGTTTTCTTGACGTAAAGTGACAACTCTGATGGCATTTCTTAATTTACAAATGTTTCGTGTGTTAACTCGACCTATTCATTCACATAAGAATACAAAAAGGATTTGATCGTATTACAATAAGTGTGTTTAGGAATAAATAGACCACATTACATACATGTTTTAATTTTCCTTTTTGTTCGTTATTTTAGTTATTTTCCCTTGTAGATTCAACCTTTTAATGCTTTACGCATCAATCGTTATCAATATAATTTGTATAATGGGTTGTCTTAGTTATCTTATGCATACCTTTAGCGATAAGAAGTCTCTCCAGTGATGCTCGATGGTTGAAAAAAAAAACGAATACCATTGACAATTCGTGCGCATTGTCATATTGAATGACTGGTCTATCATATAACAAGTGATAATTAAAATGAGGCAATGATGCGAATATTGTCATGGTGTCATCCCCTATTATGGTTTATGCAAGATACCGCAAGTCACAGAAAACATCGCCGCCAACAATGCAGTTGTACCAAGGATATTATTCTCCTGATATTGGTGTGTCCTTCTTCCAAGCACGTGTTCTGTCCTCTACAAGCTTCTACAAGAAACTGTTATCACCTAACAACCGAAAGTGTACAAGGCACTTAACGCAAGGCACCAAATTGACTGACTCTCATTACGACTACATTTTGCTACAGACGTATTAAATACCCCATGCAGATAAAATCAGGAATATCTTAAAGCATATATTACGTCTTACTGCTTGATGGAATGAAAATTCCAAGTAGCTTACCTTTATAATCAAGTCAACCGAATGATTTTGTTTATCAACTGAAAAACAAAACTTATGGTCAATATTGTAAACAGGAATAAATTATCATGCAAATAAAATCATGTTATACTGTCAAAATGTCCCACAAACGTTTGGACAACCTTAAATAATTTGAAACAATAAATAAGCAAGACATTAGCAAATGTTTTTTACTGACGAATATAAAAAAGAAGATGTGGTATGATTGCCAATGAGACAACTATCCACAAAATGACACAGACAATAACAACTATAGGTCACCATACGGCCTTCAACAATGAGCAAAGCCCATAACGCATAGTCAGCTATAAAAGGCCCCGATAAGACAATGTAAAACAATTCAAACGAGAAAACTAACGGCCTTATTTATGTAAAAAAATGAACGGAAAACAAATATGTAACACATAAACAAACGATAACCACTGAATAAACAGGCTCCTGACTTGGGACAGGCACATACATAAATAATGTGGCGGGGTTAAACATCCCAACCCTCCCCTAACCTGGGACAGTGGTATAACAGTACACCATAAGAACGAACTATAAAAATCAGTTGAAAAAGGCTTAACTCATCAGATGGACAAAAATATAAGTGGACGTATACCAGATACTATATGTTTGTATAAGAGAACGTAGACATACCACGGTTCAAACTCCATCAGGCAAAGTTGACCATAGTTGTATTTGGATATTTTTGTTACTATTTTGGTTGTTATACATCTTTGGCTTAAAGCTTTCCTGATGAAAAAAAAAATCGGACGCATAGAATTCGAAGTGAAATTTTATCGATTATGCGTTTAAAGTTAAGTGCTTGTAGCTTGATAAAAACATAGACAAAAACATTTGTTTTGTGTCTACGTTTACCAGAAGATAAAGGTTCGCTGACCAATTTGATAGTTCAAAATAAGCAATCATCGGTTACAATTAGTATAATCTAGTCCAAGAACGATCTCAACAAAGATTGATTGCTTTAATGACAGAAAATATTGATTGGGTATCCTTGACCGGAAATCTAATTCCAGATCTTAAATTAATTTCTGGCTAAAACAATATCCTTTTCGCTTCCCGGAAGTATTCCGATTTCCTTATACCTTTACTCCGTATATATATCAATGTAATAATACGTGATTTATTAAGGTCTTTTATGAATTTTTAGATCTCCAAATTGTTATATTATTTGTTTGCCATTTTAATTATATCTAATCTGTCGTATACCAATAAATTACTTACACAGTACTTAGTCTACATGTACTGGTATTACTATGCAGTTATTATTGGTATTGCATGAATATTTTCTGGATTTATGTTTTCATTGTTAGTCATATGATTATTAAATAAACAATCGGTAATTCACAAGAGCGTGATCTTAAATAGTTTAATGATTATACGCAGTACACTTTAATGTGAATTGTATGTATTTACAAGGTTATAGTCCATCCTTTGCATGACTGACTAAAAGGTTTATATGGATCCAAGTATGTTATTGCTATTTTATGTACACAGTGAGATTCATTAATCAGTTAAAAAGGGGCATTCAAGATTGTGTACAATGTTTTTATGGAAGCGAGGTGGAAAATTCTAGGATAGGACAGATTTATTCAGAATCCGATGTTCTGCTGCTAATATCTGGAAGAGAATCTAAATAACAAAGCATGACAAGGTTTTAAAAGAGCATACACTGCTAATAACATTTCATTTATTTTCTTAAAATGGTAATTATTTAGGTGTTATATTCAGTTTTATTCTTGAACCGAAAGACGACATGTTCACATCTAATGAAATAACACACCACCAGTCATTTCATTATTCGAACAGAATTAACATAGAGTTGATTAATGTAAGACCACTGCACTAGTAACTTGTGCATTAGCGACAATTATTTTATATACAAAAAATAAAGAGTAAAAAATAACAAAAAATTGAACTCCAATAAAAAAACGTAAAGTCTTTTCAAATGACATCGTATTACTGACTTGGCAGATGCATTACCTTTTGTTGGAAATGGTGGAGTAAAGGCGGTTTAATAGTTAGCTTAACCTCTCACTTGTGTGACAGTCGCATTAAATCCAATGATATTAACAACGATGTGTGTACAATACAAACAGAAATTATAGGTAAAAATGTCAAAGATAGAGGTACAGCAGTCAATATTTTTTACGATATTAATATCTATAAAAACAAACAAGTATGTCAACAAAGAAAATAGCGGCTACATATACCTGATTTTTTTTTATAAATGATTACGAGCTGAAAATATCTATGATAACTAGTATATTTTAGTTAAAAATTATTATCGCAATGAGTTGGACACTATTAACTAACACTTACTGGTTACATATTATATAATGGTTATTGTTTTAATAGGCATCTGCATACTATAAACCTAGTCACTGCCTCTTTTTTGAATGAAAGAGCTTTTCAAAACAATTCATATTGTAACAGTATAAATATACACCACAATTAGAATATTCTATATTGAGACACAAATGCAACTTGTATATAGCTGTTGAATACATATTCGGTGAGCTAAAAGAAAAGTCTAGAAAATAGAAAAAAATAACTTGAACTTCATCTCTTGACTTGTTTAAATTTCATGAAACAATCAAATTGAATTGTAAATTGCTAGTTTTTATGGTGGCTCTCACCCACTCCGATGAACAGTTGTCTTATTATCATTGATACCACATCGTCTTCTCTATTTATATGCGTACTATACGTATCCTATAGACCGAATGATAATGACATTACTTCTACGCATGTAAAAAATACCCTGTCACAAAACTAAGCGCTGAACAATGAACTGTGAAAATGAGGCCATGTAAAGAATTTCTTAAAAAGACATTTAATGAACCTTATATTCAAACAAACCATTATTTCTTAGGGCGATGATTTGTTTTTTAAAGAGTGTTTGTTATTGCTATTCGGTATTTCGACGTTGTTAAAGACCGCACTGCGGCGTTTATTAAATATAATGTTACTGCTACGTAATGTGGTTTGGGGTTGCATGTTGACTCAGTAGCAAATCGCATCTATTTTTTACAGAATGACTTGAGGTGCAATTATTGCAGTTCCATTACATTCTTTAGTAAAGTCACATGCTTGAAATTAATGTCAATGGCACAGGGTTTGCAGGGTTTGTTTCTACAGATTAGTGGAAAGTTTAGGTCTATAATCTTCATCAATTTATAAGTGTTATTGAACAAGATTACATTGGTATTGTTAAATTCGAAAACATTCCTGATATATGATCCATAATCATTAAATACAGGAACCGAACAATAAGATATGGGTACGTCTTTCTCCATATAACATTTATTACTTAGAAAAGTATCAATGACTTCAAATAAAAAAATAATGTCGGTTAAAGATAACAATCCCTAAGATCGAATGTCATAGAGTACAGTTCTATCAACCTCTGGGAATAAATTTTAACATAGATTTTTTAAGACGGATCACTATCCTAACAAATCTTTTCATCTTCAAATTGACTTCTTAAAGAAGTAGACATGCAATTGCAAAAATAAACTTCGTAAAAGCTGAAAGTACGATAATGCGATTTTATTCATACTATAAAACCGAACGATAAACCAGTAAGCTTGATTTTGGAACAATAGTAAGTTATAAGCAACGTGATTGTTCAAACTGACAATTATTTTTTAATAAAACTTGAAAAACCAAAGATATCAATCAAACATAGATTTCATATGTTTCTAAGATTTATACATGCATGTGTAAATTAACGAGACAGCAAACCACCATCAGAATAAAGTTATATAGAAGGTCAACATACGGTGACAAAAACATCAAAAGATGTCTATCAAAGTGAGTATAGATTCATGCACAATAGTCGCTCATTATCAACTCATAATCACAATAAATTGAGATTTATTTCGCAAAAAAATATTTTCTACATCAACACTGTTTTTAGTTCTACATTTGCAATAGTGTGCATGCCATTCAAATGGTAAGAACAGATGATAAGTTCTTGTTCTAGTTTTGGGAAACCACAAGAAAAAAAACCACAAAATACCGGTCACTCGTCATCTCCAAAGACACATGCACTTGTGCAAATGCGAAGTTTGTTTTGTAAACAACATTTCAATAAAAAAAAATAAAAAAAGTTAAGTCATATTTCAATTTGTATGTTCTAAGCGAAAAGTAATCAAAGTAATACAAGACGCAAACAACTATAATTGCAATTACAAAATGTATAGTCTTTATCAATAAGTAATTTTAATTATATAATAAAGTGCATTTAAGTTATGAACTACCTAATAGCTGTATTTCGGATTAAGTATTAACATTTATGGGTATATGTAAGCATCGAACACATAATAATGGGATGACAGATTTGTCATACTCGAAAACTAATTGCTTTAAACAAATATAGTCGCCAGATTCCCGATTCTTCTCAAAGTGTATCAACTTGCCAACTATTGTGTTAAACTTGGTAGCAATCAACCCAATTGCAGATCATCAAATACGTTTCAGTATCGATGTAACTAAATCAAAAGTCTTAGCAGTGCTGTATACAAATTCAAAGGCTGGTCGTAAGTATACATTTATTTGGTACACGAAAACACCTTTTGAACACGATTTCAATATGCAATCATATAGGAAAATAATGCATAAACAGTTTAATTGAGGATCAGATGAATGAACACTTATTATCTCGGAAATCTCTGGCTAATCTCCAAAAAATATAATCCGAATAATTCAGTCGTTATATTCCGCTGATCTACGATTACTACATAAACTAGCACATTAACCTCGCAAGTAGGAGATATCGATTACGGAGAGGGACTGAATTATTCGGGTTACAAAACATAGCAGACAGAAAAGAATTTAACTGGGAAACAATACACAAAGCGTGTCATCTGATAGAAGCGGATTCGTCATCGTCATCGTCGTCTGACGTGTACATTGGAGAACAGGCCTACGTAAGCAAGTTCGGAGGTCCCATTTTTATCAATGAAAGAAAACAAAATCTGAGAATCTCGCGTGTTTGATTTGATCCCTAAGTTTTCCAACTTGACATATTCACTTTGAAGGTGAACTATAATAGATACCTTGATGTAAACACAAAAACTTAATCTATTGAAAAATTTCAACATTTCATAAACGATAAATAACAAAAATCATGTGTTTCTGTCTACAACAGAGTGTATCAACACCGGGGACTTTATGTCATCTTCTAAAAGAGGGACGAAAGATACCGAAGGGACAGTCAAAACTCATAAAACGAAAATAAAGTGACAACGCCTGGCTAAAAATAAAAGAAGACAAACAGACAAACAATTAAAGAGCACATGACACAACATAGAAAACTAAAGAATAAGCAACACGAACCACAACAAAAACTAGGGATGATCTCAGGTGCTCCGGAAGGGTAAGCAGATTCTGCTCCACATCTGGCACCCATCGTGTTGCTTATATTATAATAAATTCGGTAAATAGTCTAATTCAATAGGTCACATTCATGCAAGGGAAGGGGATTGTAGTTACGACGTAAGAAACATAACCGATATCATTTGTGAAACGGTTATTCCATAACGGTCAACCAACTTGTGATGGCGTCCGTAAAATTAACTCAGGGATGATTTCAACTTCACCATTTGGAACTCTAGTTAAATAGCTTCCTTGTGAGCAGCACCCTCTATCATAAAAATCATGATAGGAAATGCAAGCACGGGAATATCGTATCAATTGGGAGATATATACCCCGTATGCAGGTGCTGCTAGAATGTTGCTACTTAGAAATGGAAAGTTCACAATTGGAAAGCTAAAATCATCTCCTTTGTCGTAAAGTTTTGTTTTCAGTGGTTTATAAGCAACATCATCAATAATACCAGACTTTTATATGTTTGAGATCGCCAGACGCGCATTCAAATTAGTAAAAGAAATAATTTATGATCTGCATCTACCTTAATAACTTCGTCGAGTAACCGAATAAAGGTATATCTGAGTTTGATTCAGAGTAGACGTACATTTAAGAATATGTCAGAAGAACAATAATTAATCTGTATTTCTAAACCATTACTTCAAAAATAGAGTGTAACATTCTTTATATTATGTGACATATGATTTTTTTTTTCATAAGAAACTAGTTAACTTACTTTGTCTGTGAACTTGAATGATGTACGGCGACCTTCAAATCTTATTTAAGCTCTGTTAGAAGGTTGTCTAATTGGCCATCATACAAATCTCACTATTTTGTGCTGTATGACTTTTGTTTTTATCATGGCGTTATCAGTTTATCCTTCAGTTTACGCATTTTTAATGTCTCCATGATATATGCAGTCTCCTATTCATTCTTAACACGAGACTATTAAGCGAGAAAGAAGAGAAGAGTTTATCAAATCATTATAACTTCAATAAAAGTAACTGTGCTTCAGTTTTTTTTTAACTCAGCATAAACGTCATTTCGAAAAGGAAAGACTACACTAAGGGGTAATCGAAACGTGGGAGGCTAGTGTGATATCATTCCTCATTAGATTTGCTCAGCGTTATATCAATAGTTTTGATCATCAAAGAAAAAAAAAGAGAAAACAGTCGTATTATTTTTGCCTTCATCTAGATAAACTTCTCAAAATAATCTATTTGTTATAAGCAAGAATACTATATATGAAACAGGCAGGACGATTCCGTTATTTGAAGATTTTCTGGATAACTGTCATGTTGTTTCGATTTGATGCGTATTAAAGAACAGGGCGCATAACATCACAATTGTACACAGCCTTAGTATCCAGCTCTATACTGGCATGCACAATTACAAAAGTCTAAAAGTTTACCTGTGACAGTTAATGTTTAGCCTGAAAGGAAATGTAATTTCGAAAGAATGTGTTAAGATTCTTACTGGTATCTAATCGCTATTGAATTTGTTATAGATAGAAGTGGGATCTTGATGGTTTAGCGTGATGGGTTAGATAGATTTTCTGGAAACCTAATATGTTGTTTAAATTTAATGCGTTCTATAACAAATCGCATACTAAATAAAGGCAACAGTAGTATACCGCTGTTCAAACTCATAAATCCATGGACAAAAAACAAAATCGGGGTAACAAACTAAAACTGACGGAAACGCATAAATATAAGAGGAGAACAACAACACAACACTACAATGTAACTAACACACACAGAAACTGACCAAGCATCAGACAAAATCCCACGAGAATAACAAATATAACATCAAAACCAAATAACGACGCAACGTTAAATTGTAACACACACAGAAACGAACTATAATATAACAATGGCCATATTCCTGACTTGGTACAGGACATTTTTAAAGGAAGAAATGGTGGGTTGAACCTGGTTTTGTGGCATGTCAAACCTCGCACTTTAATGGCAATGTTAAATATAACATAGAAATGACAACATAATATTACAGGACTACAATACAAATAAATAGGAAAACGTATTAGACAAAGAAACACATGATTAATGAATAACAAAAGCATCAGGTTTAAAATTTAATACGCCAACATAATAATAACATCTCTGAAATGGAATCTACGTTGATCCGTGTGAACTTTAAGCCCAAAAAGGAACACAAATACCAAGCTTTTAATTCACAACACCAATTGCACTTCAACAGTGGTTCTCATTAGTTAAATCATTTAGGAAAACCTAATCAGTTGCGAAGTTGAAGACCGATAAAACAATTGTGCAAAATCTGGTTAACTATAATTTCTTGTGGTAAAAAACAAACTTAATCTTTTTAATGATGTTTCAACATTATTTTTACAAACGGTAAATTCCAAATATCCGCTGATCAGCAGTATTTTCCACCAGCAGCTGAGTATTTGAATACCTGCTTGCGACAACACCAGGGACTTAATATCAACACCCGATTCAGTCGTTTACCAACATTTCATCAATGATACCAGACTTAATGTTTTTTTTTAATACGCCAGCTACAAGTTCAATGTAATTAAGAATAAATTCTATGATTTCAATTTACCTATATAACTTCGCCAAATAACAGAATCAATGTACATTTGATTTGATTTGAAGGATCTTGTAAAAGCACAACTTTTTGTTAAGTATTTCTAAGTTATAACTTTAAATGAAAACTGGGTTCAATATTCTCTATACTATATGGCAGATCCAAAATATATAAATTCTGTCGTACCATATATGTATCTCTTAACGTCGTCTTTCGTTGTTAATGGCATGGCGTTGTCTGTTTCCCTTTGAATAACAACAAGTGTTCAATGGCTGGCTCATTCTTGTCTTATGCCCTTTAATTATAAATAAGAACTAATAAACGAGATAACGAGGAAGAATTTCGGAAATTGTCAGAATTTCGTGGTAGTAACTCTGCTTGTGCTTTTTAAACCAAAAAGGCCATTTGAAACAATAAAAACTACATCAAGAGGTGATCAAAACGTGGGCGTCATGTCTGATTATAATCACTATAAGGTTCACTTAAAATAATATTTTGATCATCAAATATAATTAACAAGAGTTTGGGAGCCTACTAATCAAGAGAACCGAGACATTAAAAGTGTGAAAGTAAGTTCAACAGTCTTATCAACCTTGCTATAGGTGTTAAATAAAGGCAACAGTAGTATACCGCTGTTCAAAACTTATAAATCCATGGACAAAAAACAAAATCAGGGTAACAAACTAAAATTGAGGGAAACACATTTAAACATTTAAAGGAACTCCAAGGAAAACTCAAAACGTAAAAATTCTTTATGAAATATCAAAGTCAAAAGCTTTAACACATCAGACTAATGGTAAACAACTGTCATAACTTATTCCCCCTTTTTTAGTCATGATGTATTTAGAAAAGTTTATGAGGATGTAATTTAGTTGATGCGTTTCAATTGCTCGATGAATTTATAATAAAACTATTGAAATATAATATTTGACGGTGACACATTAGCCAAACATATTCCGTTATGGTTGTAAATTTAAAAAATCTTATAATTGGGATAAATACATAAACAAACTGATAAAGATAAATAATATGTCCTTTTACAACAAGTGACCAGTACTGAGTGATTCTTAATTGAATAGCATTTACCTAATCACAAATGAAAGAGGTATCAATATTTTGAAGTCATAGATTATCGTTAGAATATCTAATTTCCATTCAAGTTGAATTAAATGCAGATGATTGAAACAGTATTAAAGAAATATATTTTGATATTTTGATTCCCGTCGGAATCAATTTAAGTTTGTAGACTACTTCGATAAATAATTAACTTTTGATCCGTTCTAATGATGTGTAAGTCATTTAACTCAAATTGCATGCATCACATTTACAACAGCTGTCAACAATTGATAAAAAAGGGTGACTAAGTTCAATAAGAACTGCTAACCAACAATGTGTAACAATTTGTCGAATACTTTATATTTCAAATAATTGTTGTGCTAATCAGGCCTCGCAATTTTGCATGCTAAGTGGCGAAACAGTAACACACATTGTATAGTCTCATGTTTTACCCGACATGGTATCAATCCTGGAATCCATGCACTCAAGGAGAGCACGATGAATTTTCCACGACCCAACTTGTTGCTGTTTTTTAATTTGATAATTTTGTCGTTCGTCGTAAATTGTTCAAGCATTATGTGAATCAGATCATTTACCCGTTTCCTCGGGAAGCTGTAAACCTGCATGTATTTCAATATGATAGGAAGTTAGAGTTCATGCAATTGCCTCAGATTGTGTTTGTACTCCTAATTTTTATCTTTCTAGTAGTGTCATGAAATAGAAGTCCCATCATTATATAAGTTCCAAATAGAAGAAATACTCTGTAATATTATTTCCACTACGGAATTAAGGATTCAGACCTAGGAGATGATTTAATACACGACAACGCGGGATTGGAAAGTTGATTCAAAGGTTCTTGTGACATTTGAATTGAATTTGCCATGTTAGTCGAAATTGTAAGTCACTATTAGAGGTAAGAATAATGAAGTCAATCTCCAGGAACCGTTTGGAATGGCATGTACTTTACCAGAGTCAGAGTAGATGGGACTTTCTGGTGGTTTCGAAGAGATGTTGTTAGTACATTTGTATGGTATGCAAGCTGAAATTTTATATCACTATTTGAAAAGAGGGGCGAAAGGTACTAGAGGGATATTCAAACTCGTGATACGACAATAAACTCACAAGGCCATGGCTAAGAATAAAAACCTAAATAATAGTACACAAGACACAACATAGAAAACTAAAGACTAAGCAGCACGAACCCAATCAAATACTGAAGGTGATCTCAGGTGCTCCGGAAGGGTAAACAGATCCTTCTCCACATGTGGCACCCATCGTGTTGCTTATGTTATTACAAACCCGGTAAATATTATTACACTATAAGATGCATTAAAATATATTTGATAATAAAACATCTAAATTTTTATGTATCTAAAGAGATAATATTTCCAGATTAGTGACTTTTGATATGCAAGGGTTTTCTTCATAATAAAATGCCCGTACAAAGTCATGCATATGACAGTTGTTTTCCATTCGTTTAATGTGACTGAACTTTTGATTTTTTCATATGATAAAGGACTTTCCGTTTTGAGTTTTTCTCTTGTTTGACATCGATGCAATCGCTTTATAAAATTCATTGTACGCAACAACTTCTTACTCACACTTTGATTGAGGTTTTTTTTCTCTCTCGAACAGTATGTTACAGTTGATATTATATGTAAATTGAATAATGTAATTTTATAGCGTTGGTATAAGATGAACATATGAAATTAACTTTATATGGTAGACAATTAGATAAATTTGACAACAGATAAGGAGTTCCTGAATTAGTATTGCTATTTATCATACACTTTCTAAACTCTAGTTTTTAGTGAACTTAATCGATATTAATACATTTGTACTAGGCGTGAAAATATGTGATCGATTTCATTCACAAGTTATGTTCATTAAGGTTCTATGATACTGACATGAAATTGACAAAAAGCATCTGACGACTTGATTGGTTCAACAGAATCAAAGTGCGTGTTCAAATGTCATAATCTTGAACTTGTTTATTTCTTGCACGGCTCGCTGCGTGATGTGATACTATTTGATTTCTGAAAGATGGACGATAAACAAAAAGGTTGAAAGCTCCTTAAAGTGGCTTGGATAAGATAACTGTAAAGAATACAAAAATTGTCATGCTTTCTTTTGCAATGCTTTATACCTGAAAATAAACATTCAATGACTATACATTCAAACGGTAAGTAATTTTATTTCTAGGAATTTGGAGATCAGTATTCTCAAAACAAATTCGCGATTGCTATTAACTTGATATAACTTCATGGTATATTATTACTAAATATTAAGGTCAGTTGACATATAACATATTATAGTTAATCCTTTCTTTCAAAATGAACATGTATTATCATGATTATGATAGAAATGAAAGAACATGCATTATATTATCAATGAGAAATGAATAATCACGCATTATGATAGAAATGAAAGAACATGCATTATAAAGAGAAATAAATGAGCATAGAAGTACGAAAATGTGGTAAAAAATGTATGCGTGCCAATGAGACAATTCAATATCACAATCATCATGAAAATAAATGAAACACACACATTATGAAGAAAAATGAAAACGTATACTTTTAAAATATAAAGTAGGAGTTAGAAAAAAAAAATGACGCAAAATAAGTATTTTTTTACCGATATATTGAAATGTTTAAAATACAATTATAGAAGTTACGATGACTTTCAAACTTGATAATGTTTTGCCTTCGTTCCAAATCTTCGAAATATATTTATGCTCTGTCTCGAGTGGAAACATGTATCTTACACGATACATGTACACAGATACATAGAGATTAATACATGGCCTTTTCCATATCAGCATGGGTATCAGCCCGAGACGGAGGTGCTGATATGGGTCGAGGGATGATACCCAGGCTGATATGGAAAAGGCCATGTATTAATCGCTTTATCATATACTTCCGACAATAGTTTAATGTAAGGCAAATAAACTAATGCAATAACTAAAACAGTCAAACATTTTATAAAGAAAATTAAAATTATGAATCAAATATACTATAGTTGTCCAACAACAGCATCATTAAATCCTTATATATTTATGGTCACATTTCCTATAGAGGCATTTTGAAACATTGAAAATTTGGAAGAGTTTTACGATCATTACTACTCCATGTTTGTTGTACTATAAAATGATTCATAATTGTCAATGGCATTTGTTAGCAAGTATTAAACTATTCCCACAAAAGTTCCCGTAAATTTTGACGTCGTCATAAAAGACATCTGACGTCACAATGGAAAAGTAAACAACCGATACCGGAAACACCGGAAGTAACTTGCACGAGAGGCACTATTATGGGTTTTGTGCACGAGATGCACCTGATATGGGTTATCAGCCCGGGTGGGAAATTATGGCTTGTGTACTTCCGCTCATTACACATATGCAAAAGCTATCATATCAATGCTAAGTATATGATAAATGTACGAATTATCCGACTTACCCATTATTTGTGTTAGCAGTGACTGATGTTCCTAGTCTTTATTAATGAAAATTATTGTTTTTGAAAATAATATGGTATTATGTGTATAGCTGAGTTTGAACATGGGTCAACTTTTGCATTGAAGTTATCTTTCTATTACCCTACTGACCATTACACCAGTGATCTTACCATACATTTGCCAAATTAAAAAGAGAGACAAGATACTTTGGGGGAAATTAAAAACCATTATTAGTAAAAAAAAAAGATTGTTAAAATTATGACCGACGGGGAAAGACGAAACAGACAAACACAATATAAATAAATGAAAACAACACTTTATAAAATGCATGAGTCCGAAGTACTTTTATTTATTTACCTTTATCATGAACGCTCATAGACGACTATTTATTTACCTTTATCATGAACGATCATAGACGACTATTTATTTACCTTTATCATGAACGATCATAGACGACTATTGGAAGTACTTTTATTTATTTACCTTTATCATGAACGCTCATAGACGACTATTTATTTACCTTTATCATGAACGATCATAGACGACTATTGGAAGTACTTTTATTTATTTACCTTTATCATGAACGCTCATAGACGACTATTGGAAGACAAGATTTTATAAAACCAAAAACAGTCGCTGAATAATAAAGAAAACCCCTAAAAATCCACCGAAGGTCACCTTTGTCTGAAGGGTTTGAAACCTTTAGTTTAGTTTCTTAGTAAATTCAAAAGTTTGTGATACATCAAGTCATTATCAAAGTACTGAATACTGAGCACATCAAAACCCTCGGGAACTGATAGCCAACCAGTAGCATATACATGTATGCAATACGTATAGAAGAATTTGAACATAGTTCGTAGTGTTAAGTTCTAAATAAAGATAAGACATATAACGATAAACCATTTTTTGTTATCATTTAAAGCGATAATAATTCCTGGGAAAAGGAAACTTTTCACTCTATAAATCTATTATCTGAAAATATGCATCTGGGATTTCAACTGCCGTAAAGTTACATCTATCGTTCAAGATATGATAAAACTCAGTGTACTATAAGAATATAAGTTTTCCGGCATTTCAACTAACTGGTTTCTTATCGTTCTCTCGACAGACGGAATATTTATAATTGTATGACATATCAAAATTGGTAATAATTGTTTTATACAAGTCTAGAATTTACCGGACGAATCTTTCGTCATATACATACATATATATATATGCATCTGAGTTGTCGGAGGTCTTTAACTTTCTATTAAAAATATATTCTTATCTGATGATTTGGGAAGATTTGAAATTCTAATCGACATTGAAAACAAAACTCTACTACAAAAGAGATGAATTCAGCTTCCCAAATTAAGAACTATCAATTTCTGTGTAGCAGTATTCCAGTAGCGTCTGCATATGGAGTATTTATCTCCAAATTGATACGATATTCCCGGGCTTGTGTGTCCTATCATGATTTTCTTGATAGAGTACTGCTACTCACAGGGATGCTATTACACCAAGAGTTCCAAATGGTTAAGTTGAAATCATCCCTTCGTGAATTTTACGGATGCCATCACGATTTGATTGACTATTATAGAAAAATCGTTTCACAGATGATATCGGATATGTTCCTCAACTATGATACCCTTCCCTTTTCACGAATTTGACCTACCGAATTAGACTATTTACAAGATTTGTAATAACATAAGCAACACGACGGGTGTCACAGGTGGAGCAGGATCTGCTTACCCTGCCGGAGCACCTGCGATCACCCCCAGTTTAAGATGGGGTTCGTGTTGCTTAGTCTTTAATTTTCTATGTTGTCTTCTGTACTATTATTTGTTTGATTGCCTTTTTATTTTTAGCCATGGCGTTGTGGGTTTATTTTCAATTTATGAGTTTGAATATCCCTCCGGTATCTTTCGTCCTTCTTTTGTACTTCATTCTTTTCAGGACCGTAAACTAAGCAAACTGTTAATTAAATAAGTCAAAGAATTAAATAAGTCAAAGAATAATACTATTATGTTTCCTAATGCGTTTCTGAATGCCCCTGCTCAATAAACAAATAGAATGTTCTAAAGAGTTTTATTGTATTGCGTTCTTGTTGTTAATTTCAACTTCAGAGGTTTTACAAAACTGTTACTTCGTTTTCAACTTATAACTTTAAGTATCCTTGAATGCATCGTTTTAAGCTTTTTTGAAATACCAAAGGTTGAATGAGTAAAGAAAAATCATAATACCACTTTAAAAATATTATTCTTCATAAACTCTTTTTCTGGATAAGGAAGTATTGTCACTATTAGCAAAAACCTTGACCTACAATGTGGGCAGCCTGATTAGCTGTTCGTGGTGTATACATACGCAGTCACGTCAAATCATAGTTGATACGTTAAGGTGGTACCAAACACTTTGAAAAAAAATAATTTATGTTCGTTTAATTTTCATAAAATTTTGACAAACTATTTACTTTGACCCTGTGAAAAAAATTATAAAAATTTCAAAAAACTTGAACCATTCACTTTCACAGAAAAAAAAATCATTGGATATATACATGTGAAACACTAATTTTCATAATTGAGAAGCTTAATATTTCCTTATCAATAGAATGTGATTAAAACATTTAGCTGATTTTACAGCGTTATATCCCTGTAGTGTTAGGTACTACCTTAAGTAGTGGATCGTATAGAGAAAGTACCAGGCTCACTGCATTATAAGTAGGTGGCCTTTTGTAAGGGTACACTTTTTTTATTTCCAATGTTCCCTCATCCTTCAGCATCCTCAACTTGCAGAAAATATTAAATCTTGCAAAATCTCTTCGAGGGATCCGTATGTGGTATTTTGTAAGGGTGAGTTATCTCCGATTCAATTATTTTGTTTCATTTCCTAGTGACATAGATGTGCATTTAATGTTTGCTAATGGACGTATATTAACCAACAATCAACCAAAATTATGCCATTATAAGTCCACACTAGAAAAACAAAATGTTATGATTAACAGCATGATTGCCAAAGAAACAAATGTCTTTTATAGTAGTTTTGTCTCTCGTCTTCATTTTCTTCATTATATTGATTACTTTGTTTTAGATTTTTCAAACATTACATTGTTTTGACGAAAACTCGGAATATTGTTTATTGGGGCCGGCACATTAACAATTGGGATCTATATAGTTATATGTAAGAGATATCAACCTTTATCAGTTTTTCTTATTCTTTTGTATCTTCAACTCTATCAGCACAATTTGATGAGAGTAAATGAAACAACCTCTAGTGATTCCTTACAATATATACAAATTACTTAAATAAGATTGATGACAAATTAACAAAAATATCTAAAAGAAAAATATATATTAAGATTTTGCCTCATGTATTGATCATTCCTTACCCAGTTACAATGTACTCAATAGACACTCAACTATTAAAACATTACTTTTTAACATTGATGTAGCGGAGTTTGCAATATGCACTTTTAAGCTTATTTGGTATAAAGATGAACGTGTAAGCATTTCTATAGGGCACTGTTTTGGTAGTTTGGGAAGAAATATTAAAACAGACATTTGGAATAGGGACAATAAGTCTTATGACTGATGTAAAGAAATTACCAAGCTCTCTATTTTAGTAACAAGACATAAGGGCCAACAGTCAAACAAATAACAATCCACAAAAGGCTACACAGACAATCTATGACTGAGCAAAATGACCGTAACAAAACAAAACAGAATTTGTTGGAATTGAAATGAAGGACTAACAGTTCTCGTTCCATTGCTGCACATTTCATGTTTCTCGTTACCATTAATTAATATTGTGTTGGTATTTCGCATTCTGTAATGCAATAAACAAGAAAAGAAGGGGTGGTATCAATATATATATATATGAAAGAAGATATGGTATGATTGTCAATGAGACAACTGTCCACAAGAGACCAACATGACACAGAATTTAACAACTATAGGTCACCGTACGGCCATCAACAATGAGCAAAGCCCATACCGCACAGTCAGCTATAACAGGCCCCGAAATGACAATGTAAAATAATTAAAACGAGAAAACTCACGGCCTTATTTATATGATAATATGAACGAAAAACAAATATTCAACATAAATAAACTGAACTACCACTGAATTACAGGCTCCTGACTTGGGACAGGCACATACAAACATACTGTGGCGGGGTTTAACATGTTAGCAGGATACCAACCCTCTCACTAACCGTTCGGACATTGGTATAACAGTACAACATAAGAACGAACTATAAAAATCAGTTAAAAAAGGCTTAACTCAACAGATGAACAATACCTAATTTATAATTAAAGGTCCATTAATTGTTTTGCATAGATTCAACTTATATACAAGAACTGAGTATCTTTTTTGAAGATTTACAAACGAAAGTATTGACGTATGCCTACCGAATTTGTGTCTTATAACCATCGCCCATTGTACTAAAATGCCGTAGTAAAGTTGTGCCAATTTTAAGGTGCTAGCTTTTTCTTGAAGGTCAAATTCTACAACAAATTCTACTACAAATTCAACTGTGTTGAACACTGGTGTATTACTGTTGCCTTTATTTTCCCTGACTGAAATATTAACTTGAACACATCCAATGGATTTAGTAAAGAGACGTCATAAACGTTCTCAGAAAAGTATAACCTTGTTTAATGCAAAATAAATATTTTCAATTTCTCATATTTCTTTATTTCTCCACAAATGCACTTTTTGCTACTAATTACATGTTCGGATAAAATCTACGTAAGCCACAGGTAAGAGCTGTGACAACCATACAGACGATTGTTTGTTGAATAGGCTCGTCACATAAAGTATAATAGTAATTTAATAATATAATTTTTGTTTGCATATACGATAATAATGAAAGACATGCAATTGTAAAAAAAAATGCTGTTATCCTGTTGCATTGAAACAAGTAGTAAGGTGTCCTTTTACATGAAACACACAGCTGTGCATATCAAATGCAAATGATGAATTTATTTAAGCTATATTATTCGATATTAGTCTTTCAATTGTATATACTATTAGATTTTGTAATATGACTTATAATAACTTTTTCAGATATCTATACAGATAAACAGACTACATTATATTTATCAAATAATTTAACAACACATGCACTTCATCTTTCAATTGATTACCTTTTATAACAAGTCAATATAAATTGACAATTGAGCCATCACAGCTATCAAAATACTTCACAAATACGCTAATAAATATTTTATGTGACAATTGTATATGCAGTTTGTACAACAAATTCATAGTTTGTGAAATGAAACAGAAAAACAAACTCCTTCCGAAAGTTTCATATATTTCATTTGGCATTTAATTTATTTAGCCAGTTTGAATCGGGCAAAATACAAGATAAAAATTAAAAAGACTTAAATACGTCTGTGCTCTAGTTGGAAGATGTCGATCGCAAATAATTTTGATAATACTTTTAGCCTACTTTTACCTACAAAAGCACTCATATAAGAAAGTTTAGTAACATGACAACTGAAAAAGTTTTGGGAAACATGAACACTAAACAACAATTAAAAAATCACGAGCACCAAGAAACAATGGCGAGATATCAACATAAAAATAACCCAATACGAAACATGAATACCAAAAGTAATGGGAAAACAAAAACACAAAAAAACAATGTAGAACACTAAATAATAAAAACATATATGGGAAGACATGAACACCAAAAAAGTCTACGCAAAATATTAACACCAAAATAGTAGGGGAAAATATAACCACAAAAAAGGTAAATTAAAAGAATAAATAAAAGATTAACAGAATTTCCTGTTCGATTACTTTTCCATTCGGTTTACTATGGTGGCAAGTTAATCAACCGACCTTTTGTCATTTTCTGTCTCGTCTGCCACAGATACAAGCCTTGATAATGTACTGTCTAATTAAGTGTGATTTTAAGTAAGATATTACAGCGTGAAACTGATTATTGACTTTCTTGTACATTTTAACTGGGTAATGAAATGGTCTTTTGGTCATAAAGTTAATTGAATTTATTCAGGAGGCAGTAATGTTATAATGAGTATCACAATTTGATGACAATCAGTTGTTGAGTTATCTCCCTTTCGCTTCCGTTAACACTACTTTGCATTTCAGCTTTGAAAGAATAGATCTCAGATTATGTTCTTATTTGCTTTAAACCTTGAAAATACATGTAAATCGTTACGGTAAAAGTCCAATATATTAGTTAACATCGGATAGATGTTAATCTTTATTGACGTTTGCTAGATTTGAACATCGGTACTCTATTGACGTACTGTTGCCTTTTTATGAAACAGTTAATTATTTTACTTGATATATAGAAGTGTTTGAGATTGACCAATAAAACGTCTATCTTTAGACTTTCAAATTTCATACTCACATCAGAAACTGTTGAAAGGCATTACAAAAGTATCTGTTCTAAATCATTAAAATGAAGGAAAAAAAACCAAACGAACTAAAAACTGCATACTTTTCAATTCGTGAGTTCAAAATAACTCAAATTTTATTTGGTTAATTTGATTTCTGACTTTTAGCAAACATGACGCCATATGAATGAATAGTCCCGTTTAGCTACAATCACGTGTCACACGCTTAGTATTATGTCATTTCAAATTCAGGAAGTTGGTGTTTTGACGGTTCAATATTGTCCATATGCAAAAAGTTTTGGTATTTATGGTGGTTGAAATCAGAACGTAAGCTTGAAGGACTCTCCGTTTTAACTTTTTCCTCGGAGTTCAGTATTTGGGGAATTTAATACTGAGATAAATGACCCCCAACCTGATATGTTAACGTATATCGCATTTTGTACTTTAATTTTAGCTATTAAAACATATAAACATAATTTTGTAGAGTACATGCTTACGTTGGTAACTTGGTATTCGTCTCTTACTTTTTTTGTAGTTGTCTCACTTTTTATTAGTTGACTTCTCTTCAGACATATTGATTGACCATTTAATGCTTCTTAATTCTTACTTTGGTTTATGGAGGTTTCTATCTATTTGGCGGAATCATTTCCTGAATTTTATATTACGTATATGTTATTACATTTAAGCGGCTTTCCTGCGGTCAAGATTTCGATAAGAGCACTCAATATAATTTTGATTTATTAAATTTCCAACCTTCCGCCATACCAAAGGATTAACGGACGTGATTTGACACTCAATATGTGGTATCAGCATAAACATCCTACAATAAAACAAATTGCTTCGGTAATTATTAGAAGTTTAATGCATTTGCATTATTCTAGACTTTCTTTAAATCTTTTTTTTGAAAATAAACCCCAACTTTTATACATTAACATCAATCACTGAATATGAGTGACTCAATGTCGGTAAAAAGAAGGCAAAATAAAAAAATAAAAAAAATACAAATCTCAAGTCGAACAGATATACAAAATTCATGGCCATAATGATAAGGACAAAATAGTAAAAAACAATTAAATTTGAAAATTTGTAGAAAGCTAAGGAACGAGAAATACGACATTCACCAAAACCCGGGAAGAGTAAGGTTATTGTAAAAGTATAAACATAATGATCCGGAATCATTAGTAGCATGGTTGTGTTGCTAATGGCAAGTTAAGAATGTTGATGATATTAAGTCGCATTCGTTAATGTTACAATCGAGACAAAAAAAAACCGAAAAAAATGGTTGCTATGAAAATCTGATCATATCCGAGGTCTTCTTGTACACGAACGTTCATAACAGTAGACGAAAATGTAAAGGCTACCTGTGTATAAATGTTGAGGTCAATAGTTGACGAGTGACTTAAAGAAAAAGAAAAAGTCGTGATGTAATAGACGTTGTCAAACTCTACAAATGTTGATGATTAAGACTATATTTCGAAACAGCTTTAAATATATCTCAATTTTAGATAAATATACGTTCGTTTATCAAAGACAATAATCACCTTTGCTACCAAACTGTGATTTCAATGACACCATTAAAAAGAAAGGTATCCTTAATAAAGATATTCAATTATATAAATAAAATACATTTGTAGTTACTCATGTCCGTCGACGATATATGTTAGTTTTATGAGACCGAACTACTTTTTATAGGCTAAAGTAATAGTTAATTGATCAAAGAGAAAGTGCAAAAAGGAAGGAATTTATTAATGCAGTACGATGCGACAGTAACACGCGACTTAGCCCATTATAAGAATATCGGTCGGTCTAGTACAAGGCAGTATTCTTATGAATTAATGTGCATCGTCCTTATTGTACCTGGTAAGAGTATCAAGACGCTAAGTACTCCATCAACCTGTTCATCTTTTTCATCTTAATTTTACTTTATTGTTGATCAAGTAAAAACATTTTTATACCGCAATAAAAAATTAAATCATAATATTCCCTCCATGTATTGGATATTTGATATTTTTTAATTCAATAATAGCTTCCCGAGATTTTAATTGATGATATGTACAACAGTAGTTATTTCACACTTTTTGAAGTCTCTTAGGACAATGTATCTTGCTGGTCTGTATCGATCCATGTCTTTACTGGATTATAAAGTACTCAATTCCTTAAGGTAATTACCATCAGGGTTTGTGGATTTTATCACATTCTCTCTGATCTACTGCAAAACATCGATACCTTTACTTTATTTACTTACTAGTTAAATTGATAGTGTTATTGGTTTCATTGTGTTCCAGGATATATTGGTATTTTTATTCTACTAAATAATGTGATTTTAACCAACATTTGTATGTATCTACATAATTAACATAGTTTAAGACAGAATTTTTAAGAAGTAGCCGTATCGGACACATTATGTTGTAAGTGTTATAAGATATATTGTAATACGATATAGGTTGTGGAGTGTGTATGTCCTTGGTCTACCATGATAATATTTAGTTATACAGATTAAATGATTAGGGTATTATAATTAGTTGCTGCTTGATTGCATATATGTATCACATCAAACGAATGGATAACAGCTGTCATGTTCCTGACGTGGTATAAATATTTTCGTATGTAAAAAATGATGGATTCAACCTGGTGTCATAGCTAGCTATACCTCGCACTTGTATGACTTTCGCATCAAATTTCATTATATGGACAAAGTAGAATCCATATTTCCATAGCTATACCATACTAGCTGTCCCTTCTTATTGTTAATTTTCCTTATCCCTAATAGTGATCTTCAGTGATACACGTTTGATGGTATGTCTCACTGGTATATATATATGCTTTTGTTTGCAATGATACCTCATATTACAATGATTGTATATTCAACTTAGTACTATAAATAAAGGCATCAGTAGTATACCGCTGTTAAAATGTCATAATCGATTGAGAGATAGAAAAAACTTAGCTATTGTATCACAAACCAATGAATGTTTTTAATTCTACCAGGTGAAATTAGTAAAGTGTTCTATGTCAAACCCAGCATTGTACAGCTACAGAAAAATATGGGAATTTAGTAGACTTATTGACAAAGCTTATCATTATTGTTTGTTGATTTTCAATGCTTGTGTTTGGTATTTTTGAAGATGAACATCTATCGTTTATTGTAAGTTAAAAGAAAAAACCTGACTCACACTGTTTTGCTTTTTAATATTGAAATGTCATTATAAATTTGCTCTTTGTTTGTTTCTTTTTTTATATACTGGTTTCCTTCACTATGGCTTTCCAAATTATCAAAACGCGTTAACGAATTAGATTGGAAGTTTTAGTTCTTTTAGAAATAAGACTTGTTAAGCTTTTCAATGATACGAGAGTCCAAATAATAAATGACCGGCATGGTAGTAACTATAGGTCATCGTACAACCAATTAGTACACCCGTAGTGAATAGACAGCTATAAAATATCCCCCGACATGACAAAACGTGAAACAACTCAAACGTAATTAACGACTAAGCATTGAACATTAACAAACATATATTATGAAAAGCAACAAACGACAACCATTTAATAACGGGCTCACGACGATGGACGGGTACATAAATAATCTGTCGAGGCTTGTGAGCTATTAACACTCTCTTAACATGGGATAGTGATTCAACAACTGAGCAGCTAGCTTATTGTCAATTGCTGCAAGCATTCTTTGATATAAAGAACTTGGTAATTGTGTTTACTTGTACTCATCCATTATGGTGTAAAATTACATACAAGTTATATTTTACTTTTGTTTTATGACCTCTGAATATTCAAATGATAGAGTTGAGGAGATATATTTAAACATTGTCAACACCTCAAATTGCAACAGTTTATTGCCTGTCTGAAGTATTGAACTTGTCGATGGTTGTCTGTGGTTATAGTTCAATGTTTTGTCCTTAAGGGAATTTGATGATGACTAATATTTGATAGTCTTTTTGAAATGTCACGTGGCTTTTTCTTGACATATCTGTTTATGTTTACATATTTGGTATATGTCTGCATTTCATTGACGTATTCTGTCACGTAATGCTGTCATTTTAGCGGTATTTTCAGCATTGCTATATAAGCTGGCCAATAACTCACCACTTCTTTTTTTTTAAAGATTTCATGTACATACTAGTAGTCAGAAATATGACAGTTGCTATATAAAAAAGTCTATGTATGTTGGCGTTTGTTTTTGTTTCATTTGATCAGTATTTCTGTTGTTCCGTTGTTTTCCTTATAGTTAACTTGTTACTTTCGGTTTGGTTTTCGACCCGGCTTGTTTTTCGTTTAACCGATTTATGAATTGTGAACACAGTATACTACTGTTGCGTTTACTTATTCAAATGAAATTAAATACATGATCCTATTCTGGCTAGGTCTACCGGTGATTTCTGATTTATACTTTGATGTTAATAATTGTATTATTTTAGTAAATATGTAAATAGTAAAGCTTTTCATCATCTTCAGTACAATATAACTTAATTTTCTAAAAACTATAAGTTTAGATCCACATATCGAGTATCTGAAATGTCAAAACAACAAGACAGCCCTACCCATCAGCAATCTATATTTTAATTGTTTAATTTTCTACCAAATTTAATAGATATAAATTTCTCCCACACATCAGTAATTATTGATAACCCGAAATAATAATTCTCGATTAAATCAAAATGATTTAAAAATCTCCAGTGTGTGATAACACTAAAATACTCAACAAACACATTCATTGAGCATAGAACATGTCATCAGTAAACAATGTACAATAATCAATGGGAGGATTTTTCGTTTTAATGATATTTTTAGTTAGAAAACATTTTTTAAGTAAATAATTGTAAGTGTTATCGTTTTATAATCGTGACAAATTCAATCTTTGATCAGGATGAACTTGTAATGGGTTGAATTGTATTGGAGATATGGTCATTCGATAATACTCAATCAATGATTCCTTTTTAATTTGTATTGGTATTTTTATTGTATTAAGTTTTGCACGATACAAATTATATGAAATATTAATGTTAATTGTCTTTATGTTTTGTAGACGAGGAGCTCGGGAAGCGATAGTGACATACACAAGTGAGATCCTGTCATGTAATAATACTATCTCATTGGAGTAGATTCCTCTAGATGAAAACTTTTGATGAAGGAGATAAAAAAAGATATACAATAAACTTTTTGTTTTTAGATCTAAATAATGTATCATATAAACAATTATTCTGGAAATTGTATGTAGGAAAATTATACAAAGTAATAATAACGGAATGTCATTGAGGCATGCTAATGTAATGTTATAACACCTCGGTTATTATAGCGGATTTTTTGTCGAATAGTTTTGCATGCAGATCTATTCACGAGTTGATACGAGATACTTTTTCATGTGAAATCGCTCAAGTATCGTGTAATTTAGATTGGATTTATTAAACTTGACATTTCAAGGAAAATACTAATTTGTTTCAATGTGTTGAAGACGAGAGTGTATAATTAAGACATTTATTCTTGATTTTGATACTTGGAACGGTTCTAGTGAAAGTAAAAGTGACCACATAGGGTTTAGAAATAAAAATTGGATTTTGAGATAATATTGAAATTAGCTATGGAATTGTATTACCTTCTGGTTCAGCGATCTATATGGACAGTTCAACTCCTTATTACGTTTCTAATTTCTTCGGAAGGTAAGTGAAAAATAATGTTGTATACTGATTTATATAAACATTTTACAAGACTAAATATTGAAAAAATATTGGAAATTGTTTATACAATTTAAGTATTAAACCTTATTTAGATGGACCTATAGTGTAAACGGTATATATTGGAGTTAGAATCTTTACTCCTAAGAGTCAATAACTTACATGAAAAAACATTACAATATCTGCCTATATACGGATGTCCTTCAAAGTTATACCATACATCTGTCTGTGAACAGCTTAACAATTTTGATACAAACTTCCGTACACTAAATAAACCATGGACTTGTTCAATGATTTAATCTTACGCATTACATGCATGACTATTCTAAATGGAATCTTGCATGCTTATATATTTAAAATGCAAGGTGAGTAAACTTCAAATTCCCCGGCAGGTGTTTTATAAATTTGAATTATATTTATTGATGTAGATTTACAAACTATTTAAGTTAACTTAATTGTTTCAGCTATCTCTGAGTCAACACATAATCAATTAAACCTGTTACCTTCATTTGCAAAAATAAAACTAAACTTTATCTCACATATTGTTTTTATATGTCTAAGTATGTCTCATATATGTACTGAATGATCTGTCAGAATATTCAAAACCTGTGATTAAACTATAATTCTATATGTCTTTCAAGATGTCACCTTATTGTCCCTGAATTAAGAACTTTATTCCATGGTTTGTATTTTGAAACTAAATGCGCTGGTATTATTGGATTATTTCACATACAGTTGTATTATTGTATTTAATATGCCAAGAATTACGATAAAAGTACCCGCGGCTTCACAGATGATTTTCTCAATCGTACGGTAATGACAGTTCTAAGATTTCCGACTTTCCTAATTGGAATCCTTTTTATAGCACTCCCGGAATGCCCATGATAACGGTAATTCTAGTTAATGACATAATGCAATATAATAGCCATGATGTCGGCACTCTGCTTCAGAATAAGTCATGTGTAAAACGTCAATTAATGTGCTAAGAAAACGTTGCGTGTCAAGTGATGGACACAATACATCGGAAACATTGTGATTGAACCTTTTATGTGCATCCTGAAACAGTGCAGGAAAATAAATTCGAGACAACTTGAGAGAGAGAGAGAGAGAGAGAGAGAGAGAGAGAGAGAGAGAGAGAGAGAGAGAGAGAGAGAGCGAGAGAGAGAGAGATATTTTAAAACTAATGTTGCTTCAAAACTATTAGTGTTATAAAATATAAGGCTTACACAGATCTAGGAGGGGAAAAGTAAAAATCACAAGAATACTTAACTCCGAGGAAAATATGGCAAAATCAAAACCTCAAACACTTCAAATAAATGGATAATAACTGTCATATTTTTTATTTGGTACAGGCATTTGTGAAACATACAATCAGACAAACTAAAAATGTTAACCCTCAAAACTGTCTTTCATAACAAATCAAATATTAAATCAGTTTTGATTGGTTAATGTTTTCTATCGCTAGAGCTAAAATTAGTTTTGAGGCCACAATAGATGAATCCGACATTATCTTGGGTTTTGGGAATGAATCAAATTACATCAAAGAAAACAATTCATCACTTCAAAAATCTGCCTTGAAGTTCAATATTTGGTTTATTTTATTCTGAAATACATATCTTTTCGGGAGACAGAACACATGCTAATATTTTTTATCAGTTGGTCTTTGGTGTGATTTTATTATATACGGAATAAAATTAGAATTTCACATACAGAATGTATAAATCATGATCATAACCCAATTATTTTTTAAATTGCTAACCACGACTGTGGCTTTTGAATGCCCTTGAATGATCATGAGCAATTAATTTAAGATAGTTCTTTAAAAGCAAACAATAAAATGCATTGCTTTAAACACAGGCAACAGTAGTTTATCAATATCTAACATTTCATAAAGAAAATACTCAAAAGCTGAGGGAAAAGCACAATCTTTAAAATGACATAGCCTGGGTTCTTGGATATAGTAAACGTCACCTTCTAAGCGTGCACTGCCAGTCATGTGTATCAAAACACAGTCATAATGTCACAACTGAGAATAAAACACAATTTGTAAAATTGCAAAATATACTATTCTGGTATCTTAGAATCTTAGACTGCTCGAACATGTAGCGAGTAAATCAAGACACAGACATATCGCATCGCTCAACAAATTTTGATGGTGACTATAGCACTCTGCTAAATATTCCTCACAACTCTATGTGTACAATCTTTTTGTAAAGTGTAAGTGCCGACCTATTTGTATTGAGTTTGGAGAAATAGTTGGAGCTTATCGTGCATTGTTTTTATTGGCTACGTAATTTAGCTATATAAATCTGAAGGTATATTTGTAAGAAATTCGAAAAGCGCAACATTGTGAATAATGGTCCTTCTACAAGAGTTTGAAATCACGTCTTTATTAAATACAAAAAAATGAGGTTTCTATCTTCTGATTCGAAATTGTCAATTGTTCGTTTGCTTAAATCCGGTCACAGTTTTATAACGTGTTGTAATGAAAATCTTGATTGCAAAAATGATTAATTCAAATGTTTTTTTAATCCAAATTCTTTTCTATGGTAAGTTCTAAACAAACCATTTGTGCTGTTTCTGACCAAAATATTAAAGGAGACGGTTTATGCAAGTTCCTCTTGTTTCCAAATCCCTGTATGTCTATTGTGGAATTGTGTGTATTTCTATATTGTGATGTTACACTACTGTTTCAGATAAGAGTGAATGTTTTGTACCATCAAAACGTTTAATATCGCTGCAACTGTTTGCACCTGTCATAAGTCAGGAATCTGATGTAAAGTAGTTGTCGTTTGTTGATGTGGTACATAAGTATTTTTCGTTTCTTGTTTCTTGTAATTTTTTAGGCCCTTTATAGCTTGCTGTTTGGTGTGAGCCAATGCTCCGTGTTAAGGACCGTACCTTGACCTATAATGGTCTACATTTATAAATTGTGACTTGGAAGGAGAGTTGTCCCATTGGCACTCTTCCCATATCTATTAACGGTTTCGGATCGAAATTGATTTTAAACAAAATGTAAGAGCTGAGACAGTCGATGTGAACATGTGAAATGTATATCATTCAATATACGCATAACGATGATTTTTGTTAACGTTAAGGAGACAACAAACACAACGACAATAATACGATACGACATTCAAAGAATAACATAGGTTTCATCAACAGACATGTGTCTTTACAATTAGTGAAGATGTAAATTGTCCCGAGAGTACATACTTAAAAGCTATGATTTAATAAACCGAAGTATGCAGTCTACATTATTGTAGATAAAGGTTTAAAACGGTTAAAAAAATCTCATTGCATGTTAATGCACTATACTTTTTATGGGAATTCGTGTCTGCAGAGAAAACAGAGGCACGATATACTAAAAGGACAGTCATCAATCGTAGAAAAACCGCAGGACCAAAATGTATTACAAGAAATCAGAGAAATATCAATATATATATATAAAAAAAAAAAAAAAAAAGCTATGACCAAGCAACACGAACGCCGTCAAAAACCTGGCATGATCGATAATAATAATAATAATAATATTTTATTCAATAAAATATCAAGCATATTTATAATTATAATACACAATATATACGTAAAGGCAATACTAACACAGATATGGTCAAATACATTGGCATTATTATGAGTGCAGTATCCTTAAGTGTATGAAAAAATTTGCTGATAATTTATCAAGGACAACCCATGAAAGCTCTAAAGCTTGTTTCCAATGGGGTCCCTTCATGTAAACGGCGTATAGTTTCGACATACAAAAAAAGATAACACACAAATCAATATGACATAAAAATTCATATGAAAATAATTTATATAATAATATGATTAATAATGTAAAAAGGAGTCTGATGAAGCCACACTATAATTTTGGTCAAGTGCTCTTTGACGCCAAATTTGAATTCCTTTATTTTCTTTATTTTTTTTAACCTTAATTGGCAACATATTCCAATCTTGTATGCCATTAAAATAAAATGTGTCTTTTTGTTGACTTTAACTGGAGGAACCCAGAAGTTATATTCACTATTTCGTGTGAAATGATGATGTAAATGTCTCACCTTTGAATACATATAATTAGGACAATGGTGGTAATAAATATTATGTACATGGTTTAATCGCAATTGTTTAACACGATATTAACATAACCAATGCTATTCAATACATTATGGTCAACTTTTGATCTATATCCAGTGTTTTTTTTTATAAATCTATAATCTTTGTAATGCTTATAACTTATCTTTATATTTTTTGCTGACACCAGCATACCATGCAGAACAGGCATAGTCAAAATGACATTGAATGAAAGCTGTAACTAAAGTCTTTCTTGATTGTTCTGATAAACATTTTGCCTTTCTGTATAGGAACTTCAATTTTGAATTATTTTATGGCAAGTAGAAATTGGTTATTAATGTTATTCGATAATGTAGTTGTCCTTAAGACAGTACAAAATGGTTGCTACGATAATTGGAACATACTAGTATTATCATTGATCATCCATGACACAGATGTATCATTCCGGTCAAGCTAATCTTAATGATGCCTGTATAATTTCATCATTTGAACCCTTTGATTCAATAGACAACTTTCGAGTTCGGTGCATTTCCGTCAACGACTTTGGTTTTAGTGCACATCATTCGTGCGTTTAGGGGCGCCGTTACTTCCGATCCGATGTTGAGTAAGTGGTTGGAAAACTATAAAGCTATATTGCACGAATATTCGGCAAATTGAATTCTCATAATTGTCTTTCATCACTGCTGTCATTGGGGAATTGTGATTAAGTACCTGCAGAACAAATATTATTTCTAGTTTATCCTACACAATGACGACCACTAAGACGCTTGTTGAACGTTTACAGTGCAGGGATACAGGCGATCCCCTTTACCTGGTAAATGACGTCATAAAGGCGAGCATAATTGACGAGTTTTTTTTCGGTGACGGACAATTTCGAAAGTAGTCTATTGCTTTTTTGTAAGCAGCTCTGGGGTATCTTTTAACTGTGAGATAAAATCTCCATATGCAGGCGTTGTTAAAGTGTTGCTACACAACTAGAAAACTGAAATTCGTAAGATGCTATTATATGAGTTCTGCCTTATATATAAGTAAATACCAGTAAATTTCATATCCTAGTTTTTCACTTGCCTTTAGCTTCTTTTGACAAACTGTGAAAACATTTCTTCTTGATCACATTGTACATGGCTCTCGTTGACTTTTTTAGCTGCGTAATATTGAAATTTCTTAAAAGGGTAGTTGATGTGTCAGATATATATATATTTTCTGAGGAAGAAGGTCATTATTTATCGTTCTCAACACAATTTGTCGTGTCAAGTTCCTTCTATCTGATGATTGTTATATACATCAGTTTGATTGCTATCTTAGTCGTAAATAAAACTTTAAGATTTCAATAAATTGCTGAGTTGTGCAATAACAGAATTTCAATAACGATTGTATTTATTAGAGCCAGACGTCTTAAATTGTGGATACACCAATAATTATAATCAAAATTCCAATATCAAAACCGACAATGATATATTACTTTCTAATTTTTTTCTCCTTCATAATGAAAATTTATAAAGTCTTAGATATATTCTAATAATAAGATTAAGTAGAACTTTGTTGTCGAACTTTTAAGTATGAAAAATATCGGAATTCACAAACGCTGTTTCTGAATAGAGTAAGACAGATTAAAAAAAGGAAAAAATGAAGCTATACGGAATATTCAAATTGTTAAAAAAAGTATCATCTTATGAAATTTTCATTTAAACTTTGCTTTTCGGCAGGGGGAGTGTGTCAAACAGTAAAATGGTCGTTTTTTTAAAAGTTGAAATCTTTCAAAAACATTCCATTAATTTGAAGCAGCGACCGCAAGAATGACAAGGCAAACACTTTGAAATATGTCAAGTGATATAACGCTTTTGTTTTTAACTCCACGTTGAAGAAGTCACTTTCCCGCATATCCGATACTAAAACAATACAAAAATAAATTAAAATAATAATAAATCATCGAACGTTGTCGGTGCCTAATAGCTTAACAAAAGCTATTGATAAACACGACCACTTGACCATATATGTTAAAGTTATTCATGTACACACCATGATGTACAATCATGCATTTAACTCGAACGAAAGCAAAAAAAAAATAATGTTTAATTGTTAATTGCAATCATATAAAAATGAGACTATTAAAAGTATAAATAAATTTATGAAGATATTTAGCTTCAAATGTAAACTCGTAATGTGTTTTCTACATAAAATAGTCATTTATTTAGCAAGAAACAGAGACAGTTCTCCACTTTAAAATAAAAGGACAATCATCTTGTTTTAAAGTCACAAACAGTTTTTAAGTGGGTTCAATTGTTCTTTTTTAGACCGTACGTTAGTCCTTTATTGCCTGAAATATACATTTAACGTATGTGTACACCTATAGAGATCAATGTTTTAAAGGCTGACTAGTGACATGTTTTACCCCAAACAAGATTTTTCTTCTCAAATTTCACAATATTTGAAAAGGATTTCATTTTGGACCCTGGTGGATAGTTGTCTCATTGACAATCATAATTCTTTTACCACATTCCGTATTATCATATCTTACTTTATTATGGCCTTGTACAGAACTATCAAATAATGCATTTAAATATTTATAGTCCTTACATTTTTGATTGAACTATGGAAAATATATTGATCTGATATAACAATGTAGAAAAAATATATAATGAAAGGGTTTTGTGATAACAATGATATAAATAAAAGGAACTTTCTAAGCGTAGATGAAAATAAAGCATCGCACGTAAATATTGCATTTGTACAATTATGAACATCTGTGAGATACTAAGAGAGCATACAATACATTTATATAATTAATGCCCTTCAATATGTTTTCGATAGACCGCTCACGAAATATACTGACCGGCTTTACAAAAGGCAACACTAGATTATTCTTTTCAATTTTCATTTTTAATTATGCATTTTTTTGTAAACAAACTTATGAATAGAAAGTTCTGTCATTACTTAAATGTTTGGAAAAAAAATGCAGTTCGAATGTTGAATTGATTACGTCATTGTCGGTGTTCAAATATTGTGGTATACACTGAAACCCTGGTTTTCCCCTTACCAATGAACGTGTCACTGTCAAAAGCAATGGCTGCCTGTAACAAACGCCAAAATGATTGTCAGAAAGGTCAACCATTTCTGTTCGGCACGTTTTGGTTTCTGTTTTGCACCTTCTGATTTTGCCGTTGTTCCACCAATTACAATGGGTTTTGTCAATTATGCGGTTTAAACTTTAAGGCTCTAAATGTTTTTCTGCAGTCGATTCTTTGCCAGTTCAGTTAATTGGAAACATATTGTCAATAATCTGTGCAAAATTTCATTCATCAATTTGGTTAGCAGTTGACGTTGCAGCCGTAGATCTGTCTCACAAATGACGTTGTCTAAATCAAATTCTATTGACGTTGCATTGTCACTACATGTTGATCTAGTGTTTGATGGTCTTCAACAAATCCAGTCTACCGGTTTCATTGTCGGAAGGACAGTAAGACGAGTTTCTGACGTCAATTTTTTGTGTTGCAGCACGTTCACGTTGTCCTGTTTGCAGAATTTTAACGAGTTGATTCAGCTTTTCATTTCTGAGTTTTGGCAATATGGAGATGCAACATTTTTTAAATGATTTAAGTGTGTCCAAGGATTGAACGAACTGTTTCACAAAGAAAAAAAACCCGGAAAAAATCTTTTATTGGCTCGAAATTTCTCTTTCTGAAATTTCGTGCGATCTAAAAAATCTGGTATGTTCAAAAACCACAGGTAAGTCAGATGTTTATTTTTCGAAAGGGAAAGACATATGATGAGCATGAATAGTAGTTGTATGAGGATCAAACATTATTTGGTGAAAAAAATTCTACAAAATGAGTGTTGCGTTTTTAAAGCCAGTCAGTATAGATATAGATCTAAAATAACAATAGAGCAAAATCTACATTTTAGCTGTCTTTTATGACAGTTGTTATCCATTCGTTTGATGTGTTTGAGCTTTTGATTTTGACATTTGATTATGGACTTTTCTTTTTGAATTTCTCTCGGATTTCAGTATTTTTGTGATTTAACTGTTTACGGTCAATAACAGAACATTCAGATCAAACGAAAGCTGTTTTTGTTCATTTATCACAAGTTAACATTTTCCTGTATAATGATGTTTCTCTCAAATTATAAAGAAGAACACGCATGAACAACATTGACCAAAGTAGAATCCATTTGAATTCTAACCATGACATGATGCTACAAAATTACTGGCAATACGATGGGTGACACATTTTACTCACTCCCATTGTTCAAAGTTTTCCTCAGAATTCATATTGCGAAAAAATAGAATATTGTGAGGGCCGAGTACCTTGACGTGCTATCAAAACTGTAATTCTTTAAAAGAGAATTCAAAGGGTTAACCTATTATCATATCAGCAACAGGAAAATATTTCAAATCCATACATCAAGTTATAAACAGCTCCGAGTCTAGACACGCAATGAATAAATTAAAGTTACGACTACCAAAGCACTGCCTATTTAACGATGATCGAGAACCCAATGATGGTTGATAAGATAGCCAATACAATTTACCTAGAATAGGCATAGTAACATATTGGGAGTTAAGCATAGGATTTTGAGTCTTGATTCTATTATTTCAATCAAAGCTACCTAAGAACGTGTATTGCAAATAAGTTTAGAAATAGTTATCAAAGGTACCAGGATTATAATTTGGTAGGCCAGACGCACGTTTCGTCTACATAAGACTCATCAGTGACGCTCATATCAAATTTATTTATGAAGCCAAACAAGGACAAAGTTGAAGAGCATTGAGGATTCAAAATTCCAAAAAGTTGTGCCAAATACGGCTAAGGTAATCCATGCCTGGGATAAGAAAATCCCAGTTTTCATTAGAAACATGTTCGCTAAATTTTAAGTAAAATACTTTTGAAAAATAAAGATATGCCAAGACATCATGGTCATGATATATGATTAACTAAAAATTTAAATGTTTCATGTTTGTATTTTAATTATAAAAGTACATGTATATATACTTATATAAATATAAGTGCAAAATCATTGATAGACAATAAAGACAATAAGTCGTAGAAAGGCAAAGTTACTTTTAACAAATAAAACGAGATGATTAGTCAACAAAACAATAATAGCATACTTAAAAGCAATGAGATCCCACCAAAAAGTATAAATTGGTTTCTTTGAAACACAGGCACTAACAAAATCACGCCTTCCCTTTTCCTATCATGATTTCCTTGATAGAATGTTGCTGCTCTCAAGGAATCTATTGAAACAAGAGTTTTAAATGGTGAAGTTGAAATCATCCCATTGTTAATTTTACGGACGCCATCACGAGTTCTTCGGCCATTATGGAATATCCGTTACACAGATAATGTCGGATATTTTCCTAATGCCGTTACTAACATCCCGTTAACTTTTCACGAATGTGACCTACCAAATTATATTATTTACCGGGTTTTCAATAAAATGAGCCACACAACGGGTGTCACATGGTTATCCTTCGGAACACCTGAGATCACCGCCAGTTGGGTTCGTCTTCTATGTTGTGTCTTTTGTACTATTATTTGTCTGTTTGTTTTTTTCTTTTTGAGCAATGGCGTTGTCCGTTTATTTTCGATTTATAAGCTTTGGTATCTGTCGCCCCTCTTTCACTGAATCGGTACTTGTGCGTCAAAGTGCTACGATATATTTTGCCAACAAAAGTTTACTTTACACTTTGTTAATAAATCTATTCAGAAAGTAAAATGATTGAGTTATCTTAATGTGCTTAGTATTTACTTTTAAAAAAGTTTGCAAATAGAATATCATACTTCAACAACTAATTCATATGTCAATGATAAAAATTGAGTAGTACATGTAGTTTAGACAAATTTATGATGCTAATTGTGTTGCACATGTTTGTGATGACTGTTGCGCTTTGTTGATGGTTAATATCTTTGGCGCATGCCTCGGGTATGTATTTTACTGTAGTATAGATTATAATTTCTTTGATGTATGGCTGCACATGTTACAAAGACTGTCTCTAGTCTTCCAAACAATCGTATAAGTAGCTACTCGATTCCAAAGGCTTCACCAGACTACTTTTCTTTAACAACAGTTTATAATATACAACCATGCAATGTATTCAGACTTAACAGAAATAATTGTATTATCATTATCAGATTAACCTTTAGAGAATCAAATTTAGAAAAAGAAAAATTGGTTTAAAATTCAATTTCTGGCTGCTTGGTATTTGAGTTATTATACATTATACGATAGGAAAGATAATACAACTGCAGGAAGTAAAAAACTCAATGCGTGAAATAAAAATGTAATTCGATAGGTATGTTCAAGTGTGACTAGAAAACAAAGCAAATACAAGTTTAAGATACAAGGGTTGCGTACAATGGTGTTAGTTTAATACAGTTATATGTCGTATAAATGACATAACAAATCGATATTATACGAAATATTCAAAAAATGAATACAATTCTCATTCGTCCAAAATAAACCCAATTTTGAAGCATCGTGTGTGATATTTCTAAAGCTAATAAAAGATTTATTCAAGTCTTTAAGCCTATACGATAAATCCTGAAGGAATCGAAATTATTAGATGTAAGGCAAAAGTTTTATTAAGATTTCTGTTAAAAGTATTCAAATTGAATACTGGTGTGAATATTTGTGCTACATCTATAATTTTTATTTATAGTTAGTCATTATCGAATAAATGCGCGAAATTTGGCTAGCCACAAAAACCAGGTTCAATCCACCATTTGTTGTTTGAATGTCCTGTACCAGGTCAGGAAAAGGGCAGTTGTTATCTTATAGTTCGTTTCTGTGTGTGTTGCATTGTCGTTTGTGTTTTTTTTTGCACTTTAGTGTTTCTATTATTTCGTTGTTTTCCTCTTATAGTTGACGTGTTTCCGTCGGTTTTAGTTTCTTATCCGAATTTGTTTTCACTCAATCGATTTATCACTTTCGAACAGCGGTATACTACTGTTGCCTATATTTAATTTAGAACTCTAGCCTGCAGGAGACATGCGATGTCCCTGAAAGCTACACACGAGCGAAAGCTATATAAATTATCATCATTTATTTAAACCAAATAATTTGCTTATATGCCACAAGCGAATCGTATAGTAAAAATGTTAATGGTGAATCTGGAACGATGCATTTAGTAAATAATCTGCAAACATTTTACTATATTTAGATTACATCTACAAAGATGTTGAAAAATATGCAAAAATGTATATCACAAACTAGTCAAAACATTTACTAAATTTTATCATCGGTATAAGGACATCATTCGTAAATATAGCTCAACATGCAGACTTTTTATACATTCAGGTATTTCACATCCAATTTTTATGGAAATATTCTTTATAAAGCACAAAGGTGTCAGTATTCACCTCAAAAACTAACAAAACCTTTGAATAGACTTATTAAGAAGGGATATACAATGTAGTTACGATACTGTTGTCAGGTCATTTATTCAAAAATCAGTTGTTGGCATGACACGGGTTATGTTCTTCTCATATATGTTATGATGGTATGATACTAAACCCCTAACGGGAAGGATTGTGCCTGATGTTCATATGATGAAATCATAATCTTTCAGTCAATTTAATTGAAGTATGGAGCTGGCATGTCAGTTAACTGCTAGTAGTCTGTTGTTATTTATGTATTATTGTCATTTTGTTTATTTTCTTTGGTTACATCTTCTGACATCAGACTCGGACTTCTCTTGAACTAAATTTTAATGTGCGTATTGTTATGCGTTTACTTTTCTACATTGGCTAGAGGTATAGGAGGAGGGTTGAGATCGCACAAACATGCTTAACCCCGCCGCATTTTTGCGCCTGTCCCAAGTCAGGAGCCTCTGGCCTTTGTTAGTCTTGTATTATTTTAATTTTAGTTTCTGGTGTACAATTTGGAAATTAGCATGGCGTTCATTATCACCGAACTAGTATATATTTGTTAAGGAGCCAGCTGAAGGACGCCTCCGGGTACGGGAATTTCTCGCTACATTGAAGACCTGTTGGTGACCTTCTGCTGTTGTTTTTTTCTATGGTCGGGTTGTTGTCTCTTTGGCATATTCCCCATTTCCATTCTCAATTTTATGTATTTATATTTTAGTCATCCCATTTTGGACTAATATTGGTTTCTCAATTAAGCATCTCAAAACAACCATTGTATCTGCTCGTTGGTATGGTTGTTATCTCTATGACATATTCCCCATTTCCATTCTCAATATTTTTTATAGAAACTTTCCTATCTGTACTTCTATAATATAGTCGGTGTTCATCTCAATAACGGAATTGGGGTGTTTTTAAGTTAATAATCACTTAATAAAATAGGTTGCCAAAATGCTATATGGAAGCAATGCAGACCTGCCTCACAACTAAAATTGATCATAACTGTAAGAATACTAGGTTCAACACTAGCGATCAATTTTGTGAAATGTAGTCTTGGTCCTTTCTTAGTTGTCATCGACGATATCAAAGCTTACATGATTAGAACAGTTTTAAACTACTTCTCTGAGGTTATTATATACACAACAAAATACCGGTATATAGATGAATATATCATAATTACTTATAGATGAATATATTATAATTACTTATAGAAGAATATATTATAATTACTTATAGATGAATATATTATAATTACTTACAGTACAACAAAATGATATGAATCTGTTAGATGGATTACTATTATACTCGACATCGTTGCTGTCAATGGAGTTTTAACTTCACAAAAATTGTCGTGTGTTCGGTCTCTTGTTTCGTAAAACTCTGGCCCGGTAATGAGACGGTCATAATGAAAAAAAAAATGGTTTGCCTCACATGCGTAACAGATACGAGTATTTATTAATTGTTGTAACAGTGAGTGAGTAATATTCATAAGCAAGATAAATATTTTGTACTAGTAACCAATCATTGAATGCCAGACAAGTCAGTTCCGAAAATACAATCGATGAGTATGCCTTCTCTACGATATCAGAGGACTATATGTTTTCTGGTGTGTGCGTCTGTCAATTAGCACGTTCATTTTCAGGTTGAAATTTTGGTTTAATGTAGATTAAAGTTTCGGTAGTTAAGGGTCACATCAGATTGAACCTTAGTATACACTTGTTGATTATGAAATATGTTTGTTAAATTCGATCCAAAGTAGTGTTTTAACCAAGATTTGGGAGTTCATTGAACATAGAAACGTGATTGTCTGGTGAACTGATATTATGGTTTATTTTCTTTTGACAAATGATGCAAATAAAAGAAACCGTGCATATAATACAAAGAAACAATAAGTTATTTTTGTATCTTTTCCGAGATCATTTGCTATAGACACATCAATTCAGCGCCAACCCCTATAAAATAAACATTTTAATTCATATTTAATGTGTGATATTCGGTCATTAATATGTTGTTATTGGTGTGTGGTATGGTCGTTAGGGAAATGGCTCGGAACCTTGTTATGGATTCTTATTTTTATATTTTGAGACGTATGATGAGTAAAACCGACAGATAATTCTACAAGACAAGTTTATCATCTGTGAAGTAACAATCCACAGTATTGAAATGTCTAGTAATCACGCCATACTACAATATACATTGAAAATAGAAATATATCTTCTCTTGTTTATTTTATTTGTACCTTGTATTATTGCTTCAGAGCAGAACTTTCCCTCTTTAATTAATTTTCAATATTATTTATTAATACATTTATTTGCTTTGTAGGCGCTATGCCCTAGTATATTATGTAGAAAAGAATAATTTAATAGCTTTGAATTGCATACTATTGAATAATTGATTATTAATCGTAACTAATGCAATTCCTTTTTGGTTCTCTACAAGTTCATTTTATACCAATTGTTTTGATAATCTCGTTTATTATGCTATTAGTCATTTCAATGCAATACAGATTGTAAAAGTTCAAATTTGTTATGTCATTTATAAAAAAAATGGGAACACTTTTGATAAATTCCGACGTCGTATAGAATGTTTGCTATGACGATAAAGATTTAAAAGTACTTTTCTTGTCTTGTCTAAAATATTCAAAACTGGCAATGGATACTTATAGATACTATGAAAAGTAATCATTTGTGCTGTAGTTAAAATATCATTAGGTGGGAACAAAGTGAAATAGAATGAAATAAGTTTGGTTTTGTTCCGAGATATATATTCTTAGTATATCTTGTCATTCAGCACTACAATGTTATTTTGTTCGCTTGTAATAGGTTTAAGTCGTATAGTCATAAAATTTGGGAGAAAACGTTATTTTATAATGAGTGCCGTTCGTTTCAACTAATTAAATATATGTCTTGTGTACATCAGGTAACAATTAACGTCTTTGTGTAAAACAAACTTGATTTAACTTTTTAAACAAACAAATTATGGTAAGCTGTTGAGGTGAAGTCTTCTCTATTGATAAATAAAACTATACATTTTGTAGCTTAAAAACGTAAAAACAAATCGACCCTTGTAAGTTGACGCGAAATATAATATGACTGTGCGTTTTGTAACTGCTTTATTGTTTTAATGCTTAAAGGGTGTCTATGATACAAATAAATGCTTGTCAATTATCATGTTAACTTTTGTTTTATAAACACTGTATAAAATTGAGAATGGAAATGGGGAATGTGCCAAAGAGACAACAACCCGACCATAGAAAAAAACCAACAGCAGAAGGTCACCAACAGGTCTTCAATGTAGCGAGAAATTCCCGCACCCGGAGGCGTCCTTCAGCTGGCCCCTAAACAAATATATACTAGTTCAATGATAATGAACGCCATACTAATTTCCAAATGGTACACAAGAAACTAAAATTAAAATAATACAAGACTAACAAAGGCCAGAGGCTCCTGACTTGGGACAGGCGCAAAAATGCGGCGGGGTTAAACATGTTTGTGAGATCTCAACCCTCCCTCTATACCTCTAGCCAATGTACAAAATTAAACGCATAACAATACGCACATTAAAATTCAGTTCAAGAGAAGTCTGAGTCTGATGTCAGACGATGTAACCAAAGAAAATATACAAAATGACAATAATACATAAATAACAACAGACTACTAGCAGTTTACTGACATGCCAGCTCCAGACTTCAATTAAATTGACTGAAATATTATGATTTCATCATATGAACATCAGGCACAACCCTTCCCGTTAGGGGTTTAGTATCATACCATTATAACATATATGAGAAGAACATAACCCGTGTCATGCCAACAACTGTTTTTGAATAAATGTGTTTAGTTCCGATGCAAAGACCCTATAAGTGAATCAATATTAACGCCAAAATATGCAATCTTTAATGACCTGAAAACAGTATCGTAACTATATCCCTTCTTAATAAGTCTATTCAAAGGTTTTGTTAGTTTTTGAGGTGAATACTGACACCTTTTTGCTTTATAAAGAATATAAAAATTGGATGTGAAATATCTGAACGTATAAGAAGTCTGCATGTTGAGCTATATTTACGAATGATGTCCTTATACCGATGATAAAATTTAGTAGATGTTTTGACTAGTTTGTGATATCGAAAACTCTGGTGTAATAATTTTTCAGTAATGCATAAATTTCTCTCGTTAAAATCTAAAACATTGTTACATACACGAGCGAATCGTACAAGTTGAGATATAAAAACACCGTAAGATGGTGACAAGGGAACGTCACCATCTAAAAATGGATAATTAACGATAGGAAAGGAAAAATCATCTCTTTTATCATAAATTTTAGTATTCAGCTGTCCGTTAGTGATATAGATAGCAAGATCGAGGAAAGGGCAGTGGTCATTGCTAGTATTAACTTTATTTAAAGTAAGTTCAACAGGATAAATATCTTTAATATACATACTGAAGTCGTCATTATTGAGAGCCAAAATATCATCCAAATATCTAAAAGTATTATTAAATTTGTTTATCAGATGTTGTTTCGATGGGTCTTATTTTTGTCATAAATTGTAACTCATAGCAATACAAAAACTGGTCCGCAATAAGTGGTGCACAGTTAGTCCCCATTGGAATTCCAATAATCTAACGATATACGGAATCCCCAAAGCAAACAAAAATGTAATCTAGTAAAAATTCAAGGGCATATTTAGTATCAAAGCATGTCCAATTGACATAGTTTTTTTGTTTATTGCTACTAAAAAATGACCTAAAAGAGTTTGAACATATATATTCACATTCTGACTTTTTAAATGCCCATTTAATTAGGTGTGTGAATTTTTTCTTAATGAGAATGTGAGGCAATGTGGTATACAGGGTAGAAAAATCAAAACTTTGAACAGATTCAAAATCACCAATATAAGCATGCAATTTATCAAGTACTTCCAACGAGTTCTTGACACTCCAAAAGTAGTTAATTCCACTATTTTCGAAGGCCTTATTTGAACAATTTATTATCAGGTTTTTAATTGTACCAAGTGTGCTGGTAAGAAGAATAGACAATTTAGTAGTGGAACAATGGCTTGAAGACGAAATAAATCTATATTTGTAAGGTGTTTTGTGTAGCTTCGGAAGCAAATACATAGTTGGGACTTTCATTGTATTTGGCTCTGCTTGTAAAGCGGTAGCTAAAAGTTTATGTTTGTTACAGATGTCGTTTTCTGAAAAATGGAGTCAGTTGGAATGTTGGTGAATTGGTGATTTCTTTTTTCAGAACCTCAATGTCAAATTTAAGTCAAACAATAATAATATTATTAGCAGCTTTATCGGCCGGTACAAAAACAAATTTCTTGGCTAGTTCTTTTAGTTTATGTTTGATACGAGAAATATTTTATTGTGGTTATTGTTAATAGTAAAATGTTCTTTAAAATGTTGAATACGTATATCAACTATGTTCATTACTGAATTAAAAAGAGAGTCCAAAGATGTTTTGTCAGCTTTTTCCCGTTTTATCCATTTTATACAGTAAGTATGGAGTGAGTCGGGGATGATATTACAACACTCATTCCAATAAATAATTGACGGGGGACGATATTTAGGTCCTTTACTGAGAAATGATTTTAACTCTTGGTCTTGAACGATGTTAAGATCTCCTGTTATAACTTTTTATGATCTTCAGGGCGATCAATTTTCGGAAATAGTTTAGAATAACAATATGCCATAATTATTTGAACAATTTCATACTTAGGACTGCTATATGAAATTGTGTTGCAATCCTCCAAAATTTTATTTAACTTATTAACCGGTAATGAACAGAGTTTTGTTAACAGATAATGTCTGCCGTTGTTTTTAGAAATAGAAATTAGGTCCGAAATATTGGTATGATTGGTCCGAAATTTTCTTTGATTGCGATTTGTTCTACGACCGTGAGAACGGTTTTTACGAACAGTTTTAGAAATCTATATCCAAAATGTTAACGGAATCGGTTCTAGATATATTACCAATTCCCATGATATTATCATTAAGACCGAGAGGGTAGACTGTCTGTAATTTTTTAATCCAATTTAATTCAATTATTTTCCGTGATCGTACAAACTTTGAATGAGATTCACCAGGCTACTTATTTACTACTTCTAAAGGTTGAACTGCTAAATATTTAAAAGGATGGTTGTGCTTCTTAAGGTGTTGGTAAATGATACTTTAGAATGTATTGGGTCTTTTAAAACGATACAGATGTTCTTGATTGCGTTTAGATAAATATCGTCCAGTTTCTCCTGCGTACTGAATACCACATCCCGGTTTGTTTTATGTGAGTAAATAAATAATACTGTTTGTTTTTCAAGTTATATCAGTTTCAAAATTCAAAGAAAATGTGCGACAATTAAACGTGGACCTTACCGTATTGTTGGTGGAAAGACGGGGACATGTAAGTAATTTTTTGGCATGACACTTATCGATAGAAGGGTTACCACGATTTTTATTGTTAAAAATGTTAGCGATGGTAGTATTTTTAGATAACCGATTTTGAAGATTGAGACGTGTAGATACCCTTTGAACAAGTTTAGTATTTAATATTTTTCCATTTCTAAGCTTCATATTTACTGTATGTTTACTTTTACGACTATATACGTCTTTCTGGCAGTACTCTGTATCTTTCATGAAACTTCGTATGTATATGCCTTTTCCTTTGGATTTTTTTTTAGTGCTAACGTTTTATGTATTATATGAGACAATATCTGAAAAAGTCTAATCTCCATGTTCCATTTTTCACCAGCAATTATATTTTTATTCAGGCACATTTTTGGAAAATTTTAAGTTTCAGTATTAACTACAGTATAAAATGCACCAACTATTGCCAATTAAACACTTTTTCTTATATTTCTTCCAATAAATTATTATAATTTAAATATACAACCCCACCCCCTCCACCCAAAACATCATGTTGTCCGGTGTTTTATTCTGACAACTAAATCATTCAAAAAATATCTAATTTAAGTAAACAGGCTTCCAATTTTCACAAATATGATAGATTATATAGAAGAAACCCTAATTGGTCTGATTTTGTTATAACTAAAGCAAGTTATAAAATTTTGCATCTTTAAGGGTCTTTTAAATGTTGTCCCAAGGGGTAATTTCCCTTCTGTTATAACACTGTTTTTTTCACCTGTTGAAATGTTTGAAAGACCAATATTTTATTTCTTGTAGTGCAATGAGAAGGCATCGTTTCCTGAATGTATGATTTACATATGTATAGGTGAATGGCAGCCAGTTTGAAAAATCCGAACTCCCAAAGATCAGAAATTATAGAAAAATAATTTTGTTGTTCTCTTCTGTTACAGCCTTTTGTTGTTCAAGATCATTTTATGACCTTTGGATAATCTGTTTCAAAATATTTGTGTTGTTTGGTGTTTAACTCATTTATATGTGCTCCACATCTCTTTCTATTCATTTAACTTTTCATATATCACGTACCTTAGCTGGTAAACGAAAAGGACGCAACCTTTTTTTAATTGACCAAGATGTTGAAAAAGTCCAGTCAGCATTTATTACGACGGATTTTCAATTAAATCAATTCAAAGGGATAAATCTGTTGACACTGGCTATTCAGGGTAATTCTTTGTACTGTATAATCCTTCCTGATCTATTCTTCAAACATTCAGTAAGAATTTCATTAAATCTTCACTTTATGGTCACTCACATTGTTACTTTTAAAAATCTAATGCACATGTGATGTAAATAACGCCGGATTAATAATGCCACGTAGTATATAATTCTGCTAAGTAATTCCTAAATTGTCTTGTACATCAGGCTATACATTTACATAGAAAAAACACAGATGACAAACTAATTTAATCTTTCTTTTTCCAATATCATTTTTTTTCTACTGTTAAATTACATTTATGAAAGATTTATATATAATTTACACCCCTTGTATAAAATTGATTTATACTATTTAATATTAAAACAAAACCAGTCTTGAAACGATTTTTCAAAAGAACGTTGGTTAATTTGCGAGTTGATTAATGATCACAGCTACAATTATAAACTTCTCGCGAGATTTGCTGAATTCCGACTTCAAGATGTAAAGATTAATGTCTTCATTAAATAATAATATCTTCTGGATGATTGAAGAAACTTTAGTTGTCTGACATTACGAAGTAAGAAAAATATACGATTCCAAGCATACACTGCTGTAAGGATATAACCAATTAACTTCAAGGCAACTACACTGTCCGTTTTGTTTTCATTTAAGTCAGTCATTGAGGGGGATGGAAGGAGGGATCATTTTACCTATGTCAGATGTTTCTTGAAAATATGAAATCTCGTTTTATTGAATGTATACATTCGCCCGCTAAAAATGTTTAACTCCGCCACATTCCGTAAATGCCCGTTCCAAATCGGGCGGCTGTAATGAAGTGGTTGCTGTTTGTTACTGTATATAAACTTGTATTTCGTTCAATAGATATAGGAAGATGTGTTATGAGTGACAATGAGACAACTCTCCATCCAAGTAACAATGTATAAAAGTAAACCAATATAGGTCAAGGTACGGCCTTCAACACAGAGCTTAGGCTTTTTACATTAATCAGGCCGTTAGTTTTCTCATTTGAATTGCTTCACATTTTTCATTTTGTTGAAGACCGTACAGTGATCTAACTAAGGTTTAGAGAGTTGACTCATTGGTAATTATTTCACATCTTTCAATTCTTAATATGTTTACTTTCACCATATTTGTCGTTGATTTTCTTTGTTGAGTCATTATAGCACACTTTCAATACCATATGATGATATTGCAACTGGAAATATGCTAAATCATACAAATGTTGTTCCCAATCAACAGGCTCCATCTGACCAAGACAACGAATTAAGTTAAGTGAGGAAATGGAACTTGAACTGCTAATAATATTTATGAAATTGACATTTTGCTAGTGAATTTCAATCCTACAATGTACATTATGCCGATTTATTTAAAAGTACAAAATATTTAGTTATTTCGTCAAATTCAATTAACAGTTAATATATTTGGGAAGACATTAGGTTATGTAATTCATCGTCGGTATTTGCATTTATGTGTTTTATAATCTGTTCCTAGACATGCAACAAAGTTATCTCACAAAGACATTGTCATGAAGAAAGCTTTTGTAATCTAAGTGATTTGCGCAAGAATGAATTAAGCGACCATCACTGCTGCGGGCTTTAATCTTGTGGTGAAAGGCCTAAGTTTTATTTAATACCGAATATTTCTTTCATTATTTACAAAAGAATTAAATTTACGCAATAGAAATGCCAATTAAAATATTTGAGAGGTTTCTGTTAAATTACAGAAAATCCAAAGGGAAATTACAAGCACTAGGCAATATGCATTCTTTGATTAGGTCTTTAATGTTTCCCCAATACACAATCACTGTCATTCACTGTAAAATTATAGCAATCAAAATTAGACTTAAACTGACAGTGAAAATAAAATTGAGACAGATGAGGATCATAAAGGGAGAAAACTCTCATTTACATTAATTGAAAGGGATTGGAAATGTGGAAACATGTTTAAGGAAACAATGAAATCCTAAATTGCTATTTTTTTTTTTTTGCAATTGGTAGGAAGAGATATTCCTGTAATCACGATCAAATAGGTATTTAGATGAGGTGTATAAAAACAAAGTGCGTCACATCAATATTTGTTAAGTTTTATCTTCCTCGTATTATTTATTTAGATAATGAGTGTCTTTACGTTGGATTTAAAAATCAGACAAAACGAACGTAGCAGATTGTTTTCTTAAAATTAAATAAAAATAACACAAAGTATCCCCCATTAACTTGGCCGACCGACAAAAAATGTCTGTCCCGTTCAGACCTCTTTAAGTTTAACCTGTTGGTTATACTTTCACTTTTGATTAGTGAGCTTAACATACATTTGAAATGTACTTTGTATGTAATGATATATCGCACAAGAGTTCAGATGAAATACAGACATACTTTGAAATATATGCATAAAGCTCAGTTGTAATGAGACATCTTAAACTATTTGTTACTGGAAGTTAAAAAGCAACATGCAAAAAAGCAAAGAACTTATATAATGAAAAGCAGTTGACATTAAAAATGTTTTTTTTTTATTAACATTACATTTCTTTTAAAACATACACATAACAAATTTAGTTTCTAGACCAGTAACGTTTTGCTGATATTTGTTTGAAAACGTACAAGTACTAAATTAATACAAATAATCCACCACAATAATTATTTGATTTACCAAAAGTGTGGTACTTGCATGTGCTCATTACATCCTACTTAAAAATATTTTACGATTAAAATCCTTTCAAATATGTGCCAAAATAATTTTCTCAATTTTGATTTCTGTTGTTGTTGAACAGTCGGAATTGTGCTTTCTTTCAACTATAAAATTTCCGTATAATATTCATTTATCAAAATACTAACAGTAAAACTGTGCACGTACTTAAAATAATTATCGCAATTATCTTAAATCTAAGATCACATGATTTTGTAGTACTTTAAAATTTACGACAAAACAGGCCATTTGCGCATATCTCCTTTAGTATGTATGCAAACATTTTTCTTTGCTCTTAAAAAGATAACTCAAATAGACGCTATACTTATATAGTATGTATTACAGTTTACAATTTAAATATTAGATATACTATAATATTATATAACTTTCAACTTCCCAAAGGACAGTTTATGTTTGAATCTGATTGTATTGTGGTATTGGCTTTTTGGTAGTAAAATATCTCCTTAATATATGATCTTCTGTATACGTAACAGTTGATGCTAACAATTTCTCTGTGTAATACATAATTTAAATATGTCTGAAATGAAGAATTGTCCAGATAATAACCAATATATTCTACAAAAGAGGGTCCTAATGGTTTTCATTCATTTCTATATTGAATTTGTTAAATATTTTGTGGCCATTTCTCTCCATTCTTTATTGTTTCCCCATTGTTCTTATGTATAACCATCTCATTAATTATGTTCTATTCTTCTTATTTTCCCCATTATTCTTTATGTATAACCATCTCATTAATTATGTTCTATTCTTCTTATTTTCCCCATTATTCTTTATGTATAACCATCTCATTAATTATGTTCTATTCTTCTTATTTTGGCCCATTGTCTGCACTACTAAAATTGAGAATGGAAATGGGGAATGTGCCAAAGAGACAACAACCCGACCATAGACAAAAAACAACAGCAGTAGGTCATCAACAGGTCTTCAATGTAGCGAGAAATTCCCGCACCCGGAGGCGTCCTTCAGCTGGCCCCTAAACAAATATATACTAGTTCAGTGATAATGAACGCCATACTAATTTCCAAATTGTAAACAAGAAACTAAAATTAAAATAATACAAGACTAACAAAGGCCAGAGGCTCCTGACTTGGGACAGGCGCAAAAATGCGGCGGGGTTAAAAATGTTTGTGAGATCTCAAACCTCCCCCCTATACCTCTAGCCAATGTAGAAAAGTAAACGCATAACAATACGCACATTAAAATTCAGTTCAAGAGAAGTCCGAGTCTGATGTCAGAAGATGTAACTACTAGCAGTTGACTGACATGCCAGCTTCAGACTTCAATTAAACTATTAGCCCACTATTCTCTATTCTGTTAACTCCATCAAGCCCCTTAAACAATATGTTTACGTCAAAATTTCTCACATTTGTCGTGTCATCGTATAATATGAAATGCATTTGTTTTCCAACCAAATCAATATTCTGTTCTTTCTATTCCATTTAGGCAAAGTATAATTCATACGTCGACTAACTTATGGTACTTAGTTTACCCTACAATAAAGATAAGTGCTTTGGACTATCAAAAGTTATTAGTCCTATAAGCTTGTACCCTTTCTATATGTAGATTGGTATATATGTGATAAACATCTGAATTTATAAATGAACAACTCATCGAAATAGCAATACAATTATTTATAAATGTATGAATAAATATTGGAAATATATTTTGGTTTGGAATCAAATCCAGCTATTGTCATAATATAAGCGAACTTAAGTTACTGCGAGAAGAATCTTCGGTATTCCCTTGTCACACTAGTGTGTTTATTCCGATTTAGATGATACACTAGTGCGCGTCTTCAAAATAAAAAAAATTCTGTCCACTGCAAGAAAAAGTTCTTAGTTACAATAACGACAAATACTACAAAGCAAGATCTTGATGTCATACAACTTTCGAGTCAGTTTTTTGAACTCGTTCTCCAAAATCAACCCATCAAAATGCTCGATTTCATGTTTCGAGCACGATTTTTGTGCTCCGAGCACTGAGAAAAGTTTTATGACTTCAACCCCAAATGTTGACGACCATCAAGATCCTATATTGAAATTTAACCTGAACTTCTTTTGTTCGTATGTGATATCCTGATCGGTTGAGTTGGATATGTTACTTTTGATGCCCTTTGCATGGAGATTTTATCATCACTTTACTTTATGGAAATACTATAAAAATATTGAAGACTATCTCTCTTTTGTTTAGTAAAAATTATCAAATAAAACTTCGGAGCATAGATCCCCATTTCGTGTAATCAAATCATGAGTTATTAAGTTATAAACATCACGGGGCCTTTTATAGCTGACTATGCGGTATGGGCTTAGACCATTGTTGAAGGCCGTACGGCGACCTATATTTATTTATTTCTGTGTCATTATGGTCTCTTGTTGATAGTTGTATCATTGGCAATCATCCCACATCTTCTTTTTAAAATCACTGAATGAACTTAACTTGCATGCAAACTGTTTCAGTCTCAATTTCTCAGTATACCTCTTCCCCTTTTCGTGGTAATCTAATCACGAGCGATTTCATAAACAAATGTAACCTTAAAAATAAAAAAAAAGCGTATGGTAAAGTACATAGTATAGTTTCTATTTCTGTTAGTATTTATTTTTGACAATCAGAAATGTGGTTGAGAAGCATGAAATCTTGATATTTGTTGCTCAATGCATGCCCGAATTCTTAACATACATCTCAAATATGTCAAGGGATGTCATGTGCAATTTATATGTCTACGACCTTAAAGACAGTTGTTGCATTGTATTGGCTATAAAACTGTTATAAAAAAATCTACATATTCTACAAAACCTGTTTTCCTACCTACTGAAAATGAAAGATTTCAGACTAGATATATGTTACTGATAGTTGTTCCGTCTTTTGACATTTTTTTGTCTACTCTTATTTTCATTTTCACTTTTATATTTACAGTTAAATATTTTCTTCGATTTCAAATTATGTATTTGTTTAGATCCACTCGAATGTTTTACGATGTTGTAAAAGCAACTGATCGATATGTTTGTTTTTTCAGGGCAGAAGTTTTTAGATCATCAACGTTTTATTGTTTTTTCTGTGCCCCAGATATATTACTTTCTCATATCTATTACATCACTTCGTTCACCCTTATACGAACAAAACATGTTCTCTCATCAATAAATTATTAAATGGTATATTAATTTGTATATTTGTTGCAATCGTTGATTCGTTCTATGATGATCTTAATACGGAAAATGTTTTAATATATTATGCCATTTAACGGAATGATCAATATGTACGGAATAATGATAAATTAAGCTGTTTACTACATGTTGTTATTGAACTAACGATATATATATATTGTCTTATTGTCTTAATATGATGTCCTATAATGTAGTACTACTCAAGCAACCCATTTCCTAACCTTCTCACCTTTATTTATGTATTCTTATCTGGTACATTAACATTTATTGAGATTATTGTAATTATAACTTCTACAAACAATGACACTAACAGTACCAATGATGTATTATACATGTACTTCACATGCTATATATTTTTTTTATACTGATACCAACAAGTAACGTAATAAATATTCAGTTGGGATATAAGAGCTACCTATATGTCCTTCCACCATTGCGAAATCAAACATTTATGACTTTATTCACTTTAGCTCTAAATTGTATATCCCAAACTACAAATGTACAATATATGTGGTCGAGGTATCTAGTGTTTTCGATAGCAGTCATGCCAGTCTACTCATGCCCGAGGCAAGTTTTATTTGCGATAGCTGTCGTGCCCGAGGCATGTAGATTATCCAATACATTTTGTAGCTGTCGTGCCCGAGACATGTAGTGTTCGCCATAGCTTTCGTGCCCGCTGTCGTTCCCGAATTATGTAGTGTGCGATGGTTATTGTGCTCGAAACAAGTAGTGTTAGGGATAGCTGTCGTGCCCGAAACAAGTAGTGTTAGGGATGACTGTCGTGCACGAAACAAGTTGTGTTTGGGATGGCTGTCGTGCCCGAAACAAGTAGTGTTTGGGATGGCTGTCGTGCCCGAAACAAGTAGTGTTTGGGATGGCTGTCGTGCCCGAAACAAGTAATGTTTGGGATGGCTGTCGTGCCCGAAACAAGTAGTGTTTGGGATGGCTGTCGTGCCCGAAACAAGTAGTGTTTGGGATGGCTGTCGTGCCCGAATCAAGTAATGTTTGGGATGGCTGTCGTAGACGAAAGAATATAATGTTTGCGATAGCTGTCCTTCAAAATGTCTGGAGTTTTTTCTTTCGATGTGGTCAGTCAAAACTATCGAGTAGAATTCTGTTTTAACTGATTAGCTGGGAGTAAATGATCGAGATCACGATTGGATCGTTTTGACCTTATTTTTGCGTCCATTGTACGCTTAACAACTTATGTTGCAGTGAATTTCAGTTTAAGGTAGAAAATAATTCGAAACTTAATGGTTGTTTGAATGATGTAATTTAATGTATGAGCCATAGTTTATCTGCCATACCTCTCTATGACAAGGACTGGCATAACTACTGTTGAAATAACACCGGTTAAATAGCAAAAGTCTTGTCATAAACTTCTTATTAATATCAAAGAAAAGCGTACAGAGTTTTTGGTTAAAAAGCAACTGTTGTACAACAGAAAACGACAGAGAGTCCTTAATTGTGCTGACAAATGTAATTCTGTTGTTTGTTAAGGCGCCGAAAATGAAAAAGTAAAAACTTCATTGATTTTGAAAAAGAAATGTAATTATGTTCTTTATTCAGCATAACTTGTGGGTGCACATTTAAAATATATTGCGATGACTAAAGTCATTTACTATTTCATTTAAATCAATATTGAACTTCCAGAAAATATACGCCAACGTTGCATTTTCAATTGGAAAAATGCAAAAAAGCAAGAAGTACGGCAAATATTTGAATAAAGTAAAAAATATTATTAAAAAAGCAAAACATTGACGGTACAAAATGCAATAATTAAATTTTGGATGTAACGCGTCTTCTGATTGGATGACGTTATTTTGTTATCAGCCCATAGACATAATTTAGTCATGTGACCATGACGTCATCAACGTTTTTTCATGGTTTTCTACGGTTTAAAATGGAATTTAGAATTAAATTATAAGAAATGACTGTAATATTTTTTCTGTCTATTCGAAATAACATAAAAAATGTGGTGCACACTGTTAAATAACCCGTTACGCGCGTTATTCAGTGTGCACCAAATTTTTTATATTATTTCTTCAAAAATAGTACAATCATTCCTAAATTGTATTCAAAGTTTTAAACATTCTTCATAAAAATCAGTTCATAAAAATCAGTGCGAAATCTACAAAAATTATAAGTAAGTTTGAGTAAATTGTTAATTGGTTCTTAAATACAAATAATGCCTCCCCATAAAATATTTGCTATTCATCATGTTAATCTACAAAGTATAAACTAACAATCAGATTTTGTGAAATCATTACACGAACAAACGTTCTTTTCGAGAGCAAGTTCGCCTGCAATATTTTACAAAGTCAATATGACAACTTAGACTGAAAAAGGGCATTGCGATTCACCTTTTGGTCTCTCTTTAATTAAATGTCACAAGACGTTTTCAATTTACAAATCTCTGAAATGACAGCAATCATTTGAACCTTTCCAGTATCTGATTGGCAGCTTGTCTTATTGTAAATATTTGCCATATTCCCCGTCAGCAATCCAAACATAGACTAGTAGGCTTTTATTACACTGCTCTAAAGGATCCTAAATGACTGAAGTCAGACGTCATTAATGAGTCTATCAAATAGGTGCGTTCGAAAACTGACGTCTGTTGTTCTTTATTTTCATATAAACCATACTTTATTTAAATATAAACAATAATACAGACACATCATGACAATCACTTGGCATCACATGTTAGATTCTTATTGTTCAGGTATCAATAGTGTAATGTAGAGTAAGTGATTTGTCTGACAGTTTAAAATCAATTGAAAACTAAAACATATTGTTAAGAGTATTAATATTCGATCAGTATTTGTGAACATAACTATAAATTAATGTGTTTCTATAAATTAAATGTCTATATGCCTTTCAATTGATTGTCCTGTTTTATTACATATGCATCAGTACGAAATTCATTTCATACAAATGAAACAATCCTTATGCTTAGACACAATAATGTTGTCTGGGAGTATACAAATTGTTACGCTCATCTTCGAGCTCTTGTGATAACGTTTATATTTTATTAACATTTAATAGAACTATTATGTATAAGACCATTATATCTTATTATTTAATCATATACTGAAAGCTATATTTGACTGTTCAAATGATTTTTGATATAAAGGGTATTATACTTTATTTCAAAATTGACTAAGAAACTTGACTCCTATGGTGAGATACTAGGACGATGTACTTAATTATAAAATTTTGCATGTGTTCGAAATCATCATTGAGGTAGAAAACACGAACATGATTTATAAAACGAGACGAGCAACCCTCTTATCATAAAAACACGAACGCCGGTTAGCAATGAGAAGGTTTACGTAACACGCTATGACGTCTAAGTTAACGTGCTAACTCACTCGAACGAGATAGTTTATAAGGTTAAGTATGAGACATGTTGACGAACATACAAAATATAAATGTAAAGTGATTGTCGTACAAATACTAATTCAGAGGAGAAAAATTCTTAAGCAACGAAACATGTTATTTATTACACCATCGAGATAAATCTTATAAAATTAAACATGTTAACTTTTAGGTGCCACCCAAACGAGATTATCCATAGCTTCAAAACTGGCTGACCTTCAAATGTCTCACATGCAAACGTGGGACCTCACAAACTAAGATACAGGTGAAGGAAAAAGTATGGAAATATGCACAAGAAACTTAAAAACTTAAACCGCAGATAAAGCACTACGTACTGGCTCAATCCCGAGTACTATCGAATGCTCCAGCTTTGTAAGCTAAATGGCTTCTTGTCACACAGTTAAATTGATGAACAGAATTTAGTTAATTTGGCTTTCATTGGATAGTAAAACATGACTGGCATATACAAATGCAAGTCATTTAATTAAGTCTATTACATGAATTATTAAGACGAATAAGCATTCCTATGCAGTATATACAAAATGCATTGTTTATATGTCACGCTCTTATTTTCCGCTTTTAGCATGATCAATACCAGGAACTTTTAATCGAGTTGCAATTTTCATTAATTGTATAAAATAGTTGTATCAAACTGATATGTGTGCGCTAAAGAAACTCATGCGACCAATTATCTCCGTTGCCATAACTATATAACTTAAACCTCGTCAGCATTGTAATGAAAGGAGCCAAAACGTCTTATGTTAACCTTGACTGTAGAAGTTTCAAATTTAATTATTGTAGCCATCATATTTTATAAAGATGAAATTTTCATTTATTTAAATCATGCTTGTATTAAAGCACGTTATAAGTGTTTCTTGTTTTTCTTTTTTTTTGGTGATAATACTGCTGTTTTTCCTGTTTGAAATGTTTTACATTCGTCGTGTTGGGGCGTTTTATAGCTTGCTGTTCGGTATAAGCAAGGTCTCCGTGTTGAAGACCGTACTTTGAACTATAATGGTTTTTCTTGTACTCATTATGACTTGGATGGGGAATTGCCTCACTGGCACTCATCCCTATCATCTTATTTCTACCTATACCTTCTAGCATATAAACCAGTATCATTATCAAATAAAAGATGACACCCAAATGCTATCGACATTATTTCCTTCTTAAATATAGCATACCAATGTAGTTGTATATGCAGAGGCATGAAACATTTATATCCCGATGGAAAACGTTTTAAATAACTAGCTGACAGCTATTTTGTCAATTTGGTCTTGGGAAAAGTTATCGATAATGTGGTTAAAGATCTCCCTACCTCTCTACGTGTCCACGGTCCTGATCGACAACCAGGAATGTTTTAATAGACATGTTGTAAAAAGTTTGTAGTCAGAATTCCCTTGTGTTATCAAACACGCGATTAATCTGCAAATTTTTAATGTTATCAGATTTTTAAACTTATGGTATTGCAGTTCATCAAGGGCTCAAGTAAATTATATGAAATTGGATTTTGCAGTACATTTCGAACATGGCAAACATAGCATGCCCTATTTTTTCTGTCATTATTTTTTATGCTATATTTTTAGTCGAAAACAGCTTTTTACAATACCTATATAATACTGGATACAATAATTCTGTTCTTAAAGAAAATTTAATACTTTTTTTATACATTATATCTCCACATATTTTATAACAGTTTGTTTATAATAATTATTTAGAATTGAATGCTTCTGTTTGTAATTTTTATTGGAGTGTAAAAGCGTTGGCCGAAGCAGATTTCATATGAAGCAGGGAATACTAAAAATGTAAGAACGATCAACCTATAACTTGAGGAGACAGTTATCCTTTACTTATGCCAGTTTATCGATTGAAAATAGATCTGCATCAATCAGACAACAAGCTATTATCATTGGCATATAATTGATGTTGTGTAATATAAAGCGTATGAATATCTCTTAAGTGATTGAAACAACAAAGATACATTCAATATTTATAAATGATACTCAACAAATAGCTGTGAAAAAAAGCTGACATGAATTTCCAAAGAGTAAGGTCGTTTCGAAATCCCTTTATCAGTACCATTTATTTGGTGGTGAAACATCCTACTTTAGTGCTTATAGAAGGTAAAATGTTGGTAATTGGTTTATATGGAGGGATTCGTGGAATGGTCTGATCCTGCAAAAATGCATGACATTCGTATATTTGCTATGTTTGAGTTGCTTTTAATTTCATACATATATATATATATATGTTTTTGATTGATCTGTATTTGTCCTGGACGTATGTTTTGATTATTTTCTTCCCCTATAGGCCTTTAAAAAAAGTAGCACTACTCATACCGTGTAGTGATATTTGTAATGCCCCTACATAATGATTCAAAACTGAAAAAACCAAGAAAAGGACAAATGATTGAAATAAAAAAAAAAAAAAAAAGACAAAAGACAGAAAGTATAAACTGACATAAGAGTACCCACAGTCACTAAAAGCTAGTTCAAATCATATATATTAATTTGGAAAAATCTCAAACGGAGATATCTGCTTTGTCGTTAAGATGAAGACCAAATTAACTTCATGTTATCAAGTTCATTGAATTGTTCTGCATAACATACACAACCGCAAAATAAGATCTTCGACGGCGACGTTATCTAAAAATTGGTACTTGAAATTTCAAAGTGTGTTGATTTTTCTGTGATCTTCCATTTTTCACAATTAGAGAAACAACAGACTTTAAGAGACGGTAAATGATTTCATTAATGAGATACCTTTGGGAATTGTTTACGTAACCACTAAAACAGAAATAGCAGTTTATAAACTTTTGAGCATTTCAGTTATGTAATAATCGAGTCGACAAAATAATCGGTTACAAAATTTTATCTTTTGTTCATGATACAAAACTAATCAATTCTTTAAAAAAAATTATCCGCACCAGTTTTTCATCTTATCATTCCTCCATCTAGATATGATAATCTGATTAAATTTGTGGTAAAGGAAATGTTCAATGAGTGAATATTATTAGCGCATTAAATGGTTCATAATATATTTCAACTGTACGTTAATTAATACTCAGGCATGTCGGATGGACATCAGAGACCGAAATGAAGTTAACCATGTTGACACCTACATGTACAAGACATAATCGCAATGCATATTACATTAACTATTAAATTCTTAATATGACCGCAATGAAATGTTTATACCAGTACTTTATGTAAAAGTCATGACAATTATTATTGATGGCAATTCCAACGTACGCAATGAAAAAGAAACAAATATTATACCTGCATCAATTTTAATAAGACAACATACAGTCAAACGATAAGTTAAATAAAATCAATAAGAATAGCTTGTCTAGAAGAACTTATTGTTTGGGCTTAGGTTGCTCATATTCCCATTGGACATATTTATTGTCTATTTAGGTGTCAAAAAATTATAATAGCAGTTCTGCAAAATCTGCAAGGGTCTCATAGCGCAGAGAGCGTCAGTAGAATTGCAGTTATTAAGCGAATTATTGACAAAACTTAAACAACTTGTTCCTCTTATAGCAACTCTCTTTACAAGATGGGAATAAGAAACTGAGGTATTTGAGTATCTCTCTACTGGAATGTACCTTCTCCTTCGGGCACTTTCATAAAGACAGGAATTAAGTTTAAGAAATTTCTAAAACTTTGTTAACAAAATTGTTTGAAGGTTAACTATTGATGCACGGGTTCCTCATGATAAATTTTATATCATCTCTTCTAAAATTCGATGCACTCAATCATGATTTCTGTGCCGTTTCGGAATATCTGTGACCAGGAATATGTTACAACTGTCGTAACCACAATTACTTCCACTTTTTCACCAGTTAATAATTTTTGAACGCGACTAAACACCAAATTTTGCTTTCCACGAGGGGAAATATCTGTTTACCGGAGCACCTAAGATAGACCATTTTTTGTCGGGTTCCTTTGGCTCACTTTTTTTCTTTTCTATGTTAAGTTCTACAGGCTGTTCTTTGTACAGGCTGTTGTTTGTACTTTTTGTCGTCTTTCTATTCGGCAATTAGACTGGCATTGGTATTGTTGACATATCATTGTTTTTCATGGCTTCCTGTTGTTTTAATATTTAAAGTTCAAAATAACATTTTAGTTGTCAATAAATATGTGTTAACTTTCCATTTGAATATATCTGTACATCAACTACTCTTGAAGCCTCGGTCACACCTTACCAGATAGCACAAACGGACGCCTAATGGATGAAAATGAAAGTTGTCCATTGACAAAATTGTTATCCGTTGGGAGTCTGTTGATGTACTGACCAAATAAAACGGATGCATCACGAATGCATAACTAACACACACCGGATATGCAACGTACGAGAAACGAAAGCTTACTGGACAGCACGGATGTGTAACGTACATCCAACGGACAAGTACTGCATAAAATGAACACCGAACGGGAGAGTACCGGATAAAACGGACGAGCAAGATATACGGAAAAAGTTAAGGCGACAATAATAATACATGTAAATCGCATAAATATTCAAAAAGTGTCTGTGTAACTGGTTTTGGTTTGTTCTTCAAAATGCCACCAAAGGGTAGTGTCTGGCCTGAATAAGAGCTGAATGACAGTAAAGACGTGCCCTTACTCTAAGATCGATTATGAATAACAAGAATTCATAAACCTCAAGAAATGTGACATACCAATAATTGGCATTCCTGACGCGAAATTTTCAATTGGCATTTATCCGTTTCAGATCAGTTCATCATTCGTTTTATTCGTTATACGTCCGGTAGAAGTCCGTTTCACATTCGTTAAACATCCGTTGTATTCGTTAAACGTCCGGTAGAAGTCCGTTGGATGACCATCAGAGACCAAAAATAAGTTGACCATGTTAGCCTCGGTCACACCTTAACGGATAGGTCGAACGGATTCCTAACGGATAACTTTTTTTCAATCCGTTTATGTCCGTTAGACGTCCGTTCTTATCCGTTAGACGTCCGTCCATATCCGTTGCATGTCCGTTTAGCGTACGTTTTATCCGTCGACGTCCGTTCTGTCCGGTGGACATTTTTGAGCATGTTCAAAACTTTGAACGGACGTCCAACAGATGAAATGTCCGTTGAACGTCCGGTAGGCGTCCTTTTTGTACGGTACTCGTCCGTTTCGTTTCCGTTATGTACCCGTTACGTGTCCGTTATACATCCGTTGGAGGTCTGAAAGATAAATTCACCAATGGACTTCTACCAGACGTTTAACAGATAAATCGGATGTTGAACGAATGTGAAACAGACTTCTACCGGACGTATAACGGATACAATGGATGATGAACGGATCTGAAACGGACAAATGCCAATTGAAAATTTCGAGAAATGCCAATTATTGGTATGTCAGATTTCATGAATTCGTATTATTCATAATCGATCTTAGAGTAAGGGCACGTCTTCACAATCAATCAGCTCTTATTCAGGCCAGACCCTGCGCTTTGACGGCATTTTGAAGAACAAACCAAAACCAGTTACACAGAAACATTTTGAATATATTAAGCGATTTACATGTTTTCTTATTGTCGCCTTTAATTTTTCCGCATATCTTGTTCATCCGTTTTATCCGGTACGTTTCCGTTAATTGTCCGTTTTATGCGCTACTCGTCCGTTGGATGTACGTTCGACATCCGTTTTGTCCGGTACGTTTCCCTTTCTCGCACGTTGCATATCCGGTGTGTGTCCGTTATGCATTCGTTACACGTCCGTTTTATTCGGTCAGTACATCAACGGACTCCCAACGGATAACAAATTTGTCAACGGAAAACTTTTATTTTCATCCGTTAGGCGTCCATTCGTGCTATCCGGTAGGGTGTGACCGAGGCTTTAAACCTACATGTACAAGACATAATCACAATGCATATTTACATTTGCTATTTAAATCTTAAAACGACCGCAATGAAGTGTTGATACAAATACTATGTAAAAGTCATGAAAATTATTGTTGATGGCAATTTCAACGTACGCAATAAAAAAGAACAACTACCTGGATCAATTTATATAAGACAACGGTCAACGTTCAAATTGATGATCATTGAACGCGACTCAAAACTAAATTTTGCTTTCCAAGCGGGGAAATACCTGTATACCCTTTTGTCGGGTCCCCTTTGCTAACTTTTTTTCTTTTCTATGTTGAGTTCTACAGGCTGTTGTTTGTACTTTTTGTCGTCTTTCTATTCGGCCATTAGACTGGCATTGGTATTGTTGACATATCATGGTTTTTCATGGCTTCCTGTTGTTTTAATATTTAAAGTTCAAAATAACATTTTAGTTGTCAATAAATCTGTGTTACTTTCAATTTGAATATATCTGTACATCAACTACTCGTAACGATATACAATGAATAGTAAAAAAACCTATATCAACACCCAGATCTCTGTTAATACAATAATGCAGTATAGTTAAACTAATGGAATTTAAGCATTATTCTGGGATAAAAGTAAAATTCATCATCCACCGGAAACCTAAACCAATCTTCGTATAACAATGGCGTCATATTGTTTCTCGAGGGAGTAAAGACAAGTATTTTGAAAATTGATATATGTTGAGCGGCTTCATAAAGTAATGATTATTTTCTATGACTTTGGTTAATTATTGCTTTGCTTTACGTAACACTTTCATAATCGTTCAGCATTGAAATACAATAAGAATCCATTGAAATCTTTTCCGTTGGCAATATTTAAACATAATACCCGTCGATAAACATCAAATTAATTTTTGTTTTACAAGCTACAAGCTACATTCTGAATCTTTATGAAATTGTGATTAAATCAACTTGATTGCAGCATTTAATGCATTATGCATTGTGATGTATAAGTTTCAGTCTAGGACGGATACGCGCATGAAACATTGTGTCTTTTTTTAGTCAGTTTATCGGCACCATATGGTGTTTATTGTGGTTGTTGTGGTTTTTGCGTCTGTTTTTCCTGAGGAGTCGGGTATTGTCCTTAAGGATGTTCGCTACTCTGTTTAAAAATAACAAGCTTTTTAACAGACTGTTATAAATTGAAAGTATATCAATAAAGAAACAAAAAAAGCAGAAAAAAATGGACGGTCCGTGTGCTTGATTTCGAGATATAAGCCGTTGAAAATTTGGCGGGAAATAATTCTCTCTAGATTTTTCTTTCACTTTACATTGGCACCTTTTTTGTTTAAAAAACTATGAAAAATAACAAGGATTTCATAAGATTTTTAAATATGGCTTTTTAAATTATATGTTATAAAAATATGAAAAGAAAATTAGGGGTTAGTGGGCATTTTTTTTTTTTAAAGTTTATACATGGATAAAACCAGAGGATTCCGAAAATCTGGCGAAAATTCAAAAAGAAGAAGAGCAAACATCCTTAATGTAATCTGTTTACGGTCCTTGACTTTTAGTGATACCTTTTTATGTACTTGCACATGAACTAGGATTTGAAAACTGAAAAAAATTCACATAACACTGAAGAACGATGTACATGTATGTACACGTGTAACTTGAAAATATACCAGTTTGCTCAGGTTAAACAGCTACCTATGTAAACGTCTGAAATTTCGTCAATGTATAAATGGCAAAGGACTTTTTGTCAGTTTTGTTGCTTAGTGTAGAAATTTACATTTTGTTTTTACTTTCGACTGTTTTACGTTTGATAGTGTGATTTCTGTTAATTGAGTCCGAATTTTTGATTGGATGAGGTGATTGATATTCTGATATGAAGGTAACCCGTATTATCGAAAGCTTTTCAATGGTACACTTTTGATATTACTTTCAAGTGGCCGCGGAACGCTTATATTTTTTTAAGTAGTTTACAACCTCATGTGACTTGCTTTACAGTTTAAAAGTATACAACGTATAAATTGTCATTTTTATACTTACAGGTAGGCATTACAGAAGATATGTCTATAGACCAACAGCACCAGAAATACTTCCAGATGCAACAAATATTACCGTCCATAGTAATGAAAAGGTCATTTTAAAATGTACAGTCAGAAACAGAAGGACAAAGGATGTAAGTATTTGTTATCATTTATGTATGGCGTTTTGTTCTGAATATGAAACCTTGCCAGCTTTAAAAGGCTATATTTCATGTGACCTTCATAAATGGTTTGACTGAATTTTGAAACCAATTGTCAAGCGCACTGAAATTAGTACCTTAATCTTATTACTTTGTCGATTAATTTCCTTTTATGTAATGCAATATCTTACACCAATCTACATGTGTTGTATTGCAATGTAGGACAATCAAATTAAACAATTAGTTTGGGATAAACCATGAGACATTGAGCATCTATTAGAAAAAAATACGTACCGAATTATAGTATGGTTTTCCATAAAAAAATATATAAATACCCTAATCGGAACTTATATAACAAAGAGTGAAAGACGATCTTAACCATGACATGATTTATATAATGTAATTGTATAATGATAGAAGTAGGTTACTAGACCAGTCTAAAGTTATCACCGTCGCGTAATTACCAAATCGCATGTATGTAGTACATGTACTAAGTACAATCACACGGTGTATAATTGTAATGTATAACTTTGAAGTTTATCAGGTGCAACCACGACATCAATTACATTTTTGTACCATGCGGCAATTTTTTAAACAAAAATACACATTGATTAACCTTTTTTTGAAAGATTGCAATGCCATTATTTCTTTATTTTCATTTTTATTTTCATTTTTATTTTTATTTTTATTTTTTATCTTTTTCTTTTTATGTATTGATTGTATTTGTTCGTCGTTTCATTTCTGTTCGATTTTTTTAATTGTGTTTAATGTCCTGTCCTGTACTGTCATGTTTTGATTCGTGCAGTAATTTTTATTTGGTTACAATTCTTTGTTTAAGTCGCGTCAACGTGTTTCTGTTGTTTTACCACAATTTCTCATTCATTTCGATTTATCGTGACAGTTTCTGATTAGCGTCACGATGTTTTCAAACATCAAATCTGTATATCCTATAGCTTTCAACACAAAGATCATAAATGATCATTATATATGGAGCTTTAGTCCGATACAATAATGAGCATAAATGAATGCAATTCGAAACATCGAACAGTTTTGACATCCATAATTGTTGCATACATGTATGCCATTTATTGAAATTTCTTGTGTATCTATATTAGTTAAACAAATGCAATTGTTTTACATGAGATAAATGTTCTTTATTCCTTTCCAATTTTCTTTTCTCGTTACAGGTTCAATGGCGTCTTGTACGTAAAAGATGGCCATTAACTATTGGTACAGAACCATGGACAACTGATAAAGATATCAGCGTTCTTTATAGTGTAATTAATAAAACAGACGAAAGTTGGGACTTGGTAATCAAACGAGCTAAACCAAGACATACAAATACATACGAATGTCAAATATCATCAACACAAAGTAATAGACGATATGTATATCTTAGAGTGTTAGGTAAGTTAAAGAACATCAAATTTCATTTTCAGCCGATACCTGTTATACTAGCTAACTCTTCGGCGAACATTGCATCTCATTAAAATACTATTATTATATAGAATGGAGAAAAGTAGTGAATTGTATGTTGCAAGGTTGTAAACTCCATTAAGTATTACATAGACAAAGTAACCATTAAAAGACAAAAGAGTAACGCACTATAATAGAGGTGGTGTACGAATTTTAAAACTGAAAGTAGAATCTTTGACCATGTGAAAATTAATTAAAACATACGCGATATCAAATGTTGTATGGGCTAAGAATTGACAAAACCAACGCGTCCCCGACCAAATCAAACTTTCCCCAGTTTTATTTTATTAACACTTTTGTTTACAGTATTTATTAAATAAAACTGTTGTTTATAATTGGACTACTTGATGCTATATATATAATTTGGTAGCTACAAACAGGATGATTCGATGGAAAAAAATGAAAAAGAGACAGCAATATTATTATTGTACGTTAAACTGATGCTCAACCATTGCGTCTGTTTTCATGTTTTTTTATGAAACCTGCACAGAAGTAATAAAGCAAAAAATAAAGTGGTTTATTCCTTGAATGCCAACATTCTTTGATCTACCGACAATTTACCTGTAAAACTATGTTGACATTCGAGGAATAGGTGTAAGAAGTTATCATAACAACAGTGGATGCTCATCAAAACAATCATTCTAATTAAACAGAAAGGTATATTACAGGTAGCTAAATCTCATTCATGTTTGTAAAGTTGTTGAACATTTTTTTTTCTCTGAAACTGCTTGCACCAATATGCTTTTCTCTAAAAATAAAAGTTTGAAATTGTTGCATCACTAAGTCTTTCGAGGAAGAAATCAGCTTTCCTTTATAAATAACATTTGAAATCTTTGTTGAATGCATTTACAACGTTACATTTACTAGGCACATGGCGCTTTTGCGCTTTACATACATTGTACTATATAGACACTTGTGTATTGTGAAAGGCTGTATGTCTAGGGATGTACTTACTAGGTAATTAAGTATAGGAATTTGAGCCAGATGGTCGGATTTCTTATATTTTTCCTTCAATACATGGTAAACTATTCTACCTCATACAACACCCATTGATCTTCAATAGTCCGTGATACATGTAGGTCTTTTGCAAAAATTTAAGCAGATTTCCATTTAAGGTTCAAATAATACCAATGCAGCTATAAATCCGAATATGTCTTTTCCCGGAATTTTACCTATTTGAGCATTGTCAGTCTTTCCTGCTGATGTTTAAAACTCGAACATATTATTTGTTCATACATGTATGCTTTTGTTTATCAGTATTCTGTTTTTAAATGGATACTTATTTAAAATCTGCATCATACTGCGTTTTGTCACTTTCATTTATCTTGGTAATTCTGAGAATAGCTAATGCAGTTCGTGTCGGTTGGTTCTTGTTTCACTGTATTTCTGATTAACATATGTTTTATTCATACTGTTGCTGGAGTCTTGTTGGAATGTCTAATAATAAAATAATTGTTTAACAATATATAGTTTAACTTTTATTGCAGCACAACCCAAAGACAAAAGACCAGGTAAATATACTTAATTATGCAAACTTGAGAGATAAAGTTTAGAATGATTGTTGTATCTACAAAATCCAGTGTCAAATATTTTAATCATATCAAAAACTAGGGAAAAAAATCAACAATAAATTCAATAGGTATTTGACTAAATTCGGGGTTTGAATAACTACTGCCACTCGAAACTGAGTTTGTGGATATATTGAGACATGAAGTTTTTTCTTGCAATAATCCACATATGGGCCCTCAAGAGATTTTAAAGTGTTCTGCTAAACGGAAACACAACATAATAATATTTTGATAATAATTTTATACCCAATTCTACCAATGTGTTATTCAAGTAAGAAATAATCCATTGATATATAATCCTATGTATACTATTGTAGTTTTTATTCATGTGTACTATTTCTGTTATTAATTTTCAAAATACATGTAAGAAATGATTGATGAAAAAATATGCCATAATAAAGCACATTTTTTTCAGGAATAAGTTTAACAGGGACAGCCTATTTAGATCTTCATCAGAAGGTTAACTTAACGTGTAATGCTACTGGGTTATTTCGTGCACCAGACGATATTGACTGGTTTCACAATGGTAATATCATAGACCAAAATGATCAACAATGGGGCGGAAGGTTAAAAATTTACAAACGAATACAAGACGTTCCTGGAAGGATGTTGATTAGTGAACTTATTATTGAAAAAAGCACATTAGATGACCGAGGAATGTATGTTTGTCGAAGTTCTGAAAACGAAGCTTCAAGTTTTCCAGTTAGCATTTTAGATAGTAAGTTTATTTCTTGTATTCACATATTTTTGCTATTTACAAACAAATAATTAAAACATCTTCGAAAAAGTTGTTAATATAAGAACTACAAATGTATATAGAAATATTCTGGGTGCTTAAACACATATTGTAAGCTTATTTTGAGTTGTTGGATAGTGTTTTTATACATTAAAACGTAGCATCTACACATTTTCATGTTAAAAATAACTGAATCAATTGTGTGAATAAATTGACATTTAAACCCAAAGAGATCCGTAAATTTGTTCGGTAAATGGTCTCCTTAAAGAATTATTTTTGTTAAGTGCCGGAGCACTGATTCACCATCGTCTTGTGTAAAACAATGCTCGTTGAATCATGTTTCTTCAAGGACACACAGCATATCTATCAGTTTCAACTAATTGTATATTGTATGAATACGAATGCTACTTGTGGAGAAGGATTTGCTTAACCCCGTTTATTTGTGAGATTCGTGGTGCGCAGTCTTTAGTTCTATTTTGTAGACTGTTTGTCTTCTCGTTCAAGTTACCCAGCTATCTTGGATTCACACAGTATGGCCTTGGACACTTTCTCAAAAATTGTACTTGTCCATACCTTACTTTTTAGTTCCTATATAATTGGAGTTGATTTAGTACCTGATCAGTGTACATGTAGACTTACAGATTGATTGATAAATGTTATTTATATACATTTGTATATGAAAAGTTTAAAACAATGGAATGAATGAATGATACTTTTTTTAGCAGGAAAAACAACTCGATATAATGATTTGTACTACAGAGGTAAGGAAACACATGCTTGGTGCATAAACTCTTTGGTTTTAAACGCTATTGTTTGTAAATCTTCCCTTTCAATGTATTTGTATTCGCTTTGTATATTTATACATGTATGTTGAATCCGAATGTATGCACTTTGTTTTGAAATTGTCGTTAATAATATTTATTTGGTCGATATTTCCATCCACTTCGCATTTGAATATAATAGTACAGTCAGACTTACATAAGACAAAACATATCTCGTGTACATTGTAGTTATCTATTTCGACAGTTTTAAACGTTATTTACTATAAATATCCAAACAGTTATAGATATAACAACAATGATGTAAACGTTCAAATACTACAGTTTTTGTATACAAATTGATGTATGATATAGGCACTAGTTTATTATTGTTGAAGTGCTGCATACATTTTTGTTGTTGTTTTTCTTAGTGACGCACATTCAAAACATCTTTTAATATTATTGCGACTTTTACAATGCACACACAAATATAAAATATGTGAATCATTGTATTTGTAATTAATTTCATTTAAAATTGTGAACAATGTAAACAGCATTTGAATAAGATACACGATATCATTTCAGATGGGGTACCGAACAAAACAAAAAGATATGGTAAGTGATATTTGTTTTTAATTTGTGAAAATGACAACACTCATGTAATACTCATGGAAAGAATTGAATACAAACTAATGCGGTATCATATATTTGTACTTATGATTTTATATAAAACACTAACGAAAGGTTAATTTCCTACATTAATTTTGTATTTAAAAAAAATGTATTTCAATACTTCTGTTCCCTTTCCTGCTTTGAAAAATAATGAATTATAAGTATTCGGTCCATCATTTACAGAAAAATAATTAATGTTAAACTCAGTCGGAGTATTGTATGTCTTGAGTGCTGTCATTTTCACAAATATTAACTGAACGTACGTAATGGATATTTCGAGTATTTGGAAAACAACGACTCAAACCATTAAACTTGCAAAATGTAATAACTAATGATTTGAAAATAAAAAAAAGTTGTCATTTTCTAGAAATATGTAACAAAAGACAACAACAAGAAAATAACGAAATGCATATAATCAATACATTTTTAAAGTTGAAGTAAAAATAATATGAATGACACAAATATACTGGAATGTAAAATTGAGAATGGAAATGGGGAATGTGTCAAAGAGACAACAACCCGACCAAATAAAAAACAACAGCAGAGGGTCACCAACAGGTTCAGTTACACATGTTTGAAATGCCTTATTTTAAACTTCGATTGCCACAGTAGCTGATGTTTCCAGATTTTTCGTCGGTACAAATAAACAATGCCAACAGCTTTATTCAAACTTAAAAACTGTCATCTGAAATTTATATGTTTAATTTTACCGTGAATATTTCATAAATCTTTAAAATTGACATACACATATCAAATCGACTAGCAGATACATTAAATAGACCAATCTCTAGAATTTACACTAACAGATAATTCTTACTTTTTATATATATATTTTAGGTACAGAAAAGGTTTCTGAAAACAAATCAGACGACAAAAATTCAAATAGTGCAGCATTTAATTCAATACATGTTGTTTTAATTACATGTATTTGTGTATTTGTGTCGTGTAATAGCTGATAGTAATAGAGACGGACAAAATAGATTCCTTAACAAACCTATGTGCCTTTTCTCCAGTGGTGTTTGTGCTCAGGACATTAAAGGCCGAGAGGACATTAAAGGCCGAGTTATAAATTCTGTGGTATGTAATAAGATAAATGCATTCCAGAAAGGCTTTAAATAGAGATGATGTGATAGCACTCTGGACGATGATTAAATTACTTAAATGCAGGATCCAATATATGATGGATGAGATGTGACATTGATGTGCCATAAAAACTAGACTTCAACACTATTTGTATTCATACAGCAATTATTGCAAATGTTTAAGACAAACAATCAAGTGTTTGGCAATGCAATGAAATAATTTGTATTTGTCTGTCGAGACAGTAATATATATAATCTTTTGATCTGATATATACTAATGAAAAAGACCAAACGTATTGTCAGAATGATTAAAATGTGGTTGAAACAAAATTCAATCTGATTATTATGGAGATATTTCTGTATATGATTTGTCTATATCATTGTGCATCTTTGTTGATAGAATTTGGCAATCCATTTCAATTGCCAGAAGTTGTCAACCGAAATGAATATATCGGTCATTGAAAAAAAATTCCCCTGAAAAAGATGTTTTTACAAAATGCTTGTTTTTTTTACCTAATGCAAATTAATCTAAAATGTTAAAGATGATAAGACGATGGCATTATTATCAGTGAATAGGTACACTGTTTAAAATATCTGGTTAAATGCTATTTTTTCATTCTCGCGTTTGACAAAGTATTAATTGAAACTTTTAATAGTGCACTAAAGAATTTAAGTTAACAGATTAATTAAGATGATACCATTATTAAGCGTATGAAAGCTGATTTTATGTAAGTTAGTTAATTTTGTATTATTATAATAACGTTTTAATTGATGTCTGGTTTCAACAGTAAGTCAATCACCTATTTTTGGGAATCTTAATAGTTAGGGACTTTCCGTTTTGAATTTTTCGTCGGAGTTCAGTATTTTTTGGATTTAACTTTTTATTCCAGTTGTTATCATTTCTTCAAAATAATTGTGTTTTCTAATCGATTATCATATAATTGAACGTCATTCGAGCGTTCGTTGCACATAAAAAAAAAGCGGAATGAAAACCTTTACTGTCCTTATCGAAAGATATTTTGGAATTTCATCTTAGATAAATGTTATGAATGATAATCGTTAGAATGAAACCGCGATTGCCTAATTTAAAGCAAGCATACAGATGTTATCAGTTTAAGAATGCAGTGATCTAGTTACTTTGAGTTTATTCATTTTTTTAGTGGAAAAAGTAAGAACCTTCCGTATTGCTGAACTATGACCACTTAGATTTTATATTTTACTGATTTTAAACACTATTGTGTACAACATATTCAGTAAAACTAAAAATACACGATATTCTTATTACGCATTTCATAGTAATGCAATAGTTCTCATAAATATATTATAAATCCATAATTTTAATTTGTAATAATTATGCTTAGTAAGATTGTAAAATTAATAACGATATTCATAAAAAAATAAAGTTCACTTTTAATAATAAAATGATTATAATATTTTCGATATTTAGCTTGATAGATCTATTCCAGTTATTCGAATTCGTTGTCCTCTACTAACCATAATTATGTCTATAAACTTTGCGAAAGGTGTTAATCTCGGACATTTACATGAACAAAAATAGGAAATGAAACTTCCAGTCAAATGAAAAATTCGAAATGTAAAAGACCTTAAGCTTTCCGAATAAAGGAAAACGACAACAGTCCACAAATATATATTTAAAATATGAAAAATACAACACAAATTTCATCCGAAATCGGATGTAAACTGATATGCTCCACGCACGGGTAAATAGTCCTTGCTCTTGTAGTTGTATTCGTCGTGTTTTCAATTGAAAAATAATTCGGTCATCATCAAACTGGGCCGTCACTCTTATAATAAAATTAACGGTACCAACTTTCTTGCACCAGATGCGCATTTCGACAATCCATGTCTCTTCACACAAATGTAGTGTATAAAATAAATGAGATTTGTTGAAACTATTTAATACAAATCAGAAAGAAGTCCTGTTTAAGACCTTAAGCTTCCAAACAGTTGAATTCTACGACCGTAATAAACCAAAAAGATTATTGAAACCATAAATTCAGTATTTAAACGCTTTAAAGCATGTAAAAGACCAGTTGCGATTTCTGGACTGTTGGTGTAAAACATTGAAACATCCTTTTAGATTAATGAGCTTCCCTTATAATATTGGTTAATGACAAACATCGCCATATATCATAGTTACCATCAATGCTACTCATAACTCAACAACTGAACAGTTTTTATATTTGAGCCAATTGGCATACACTGTAGAATTGTAATACAATGGTTATTCCGAATATCAATCGTAATTGATTACGCGTTCTTACTCGTCATAAATGGATACATCGTTATTAAACATACAGATATTACCAAAAGTTCAGAATGTATTTTAGAAAAAACAGTTAAGGATGCAAAAACACCAACATGTTAAATAAAGAATATCAAAATACATTGTAATATCATTTCTCAGAAATAATTCAGCCAGAAAAACAAAATGGCATCAACTATATCTTTTTCCTAAAATGGATTGTCAGAGGAAAAGACTGTAAAATATTGCTTTTTACAGCTTGCTTATTAAAAAAGCCGTCCTTTCGCTTTTAGAATATGGCAACCCCATGAATATAAAATGAAAATCTTCAAAATAATTTCAATCACGTAACAATATTATCAACTTGAGCAATACAGCAGAATAAATTTAGATTAATAAATCTTACAGTATTAGTGACTTGTGTGGTCTTTTTTACTTTTATTTTAAGAACTATTCTGGAATGTTATTGTTGAAGACGACCGCAAAACTAGTACGGTACAAAATTATAATAACGTTTACTTATATGTTTTAAAACCTATTATTTCCATTCTGAATATGTTGTTTGACTTTATTATTGTAAACTCATGTGACATGACTTTACTTTGTTTTAACATTGATCAAGTTGTTTTGTAATGATAATTTTGAAATAAAATTTATTTTAATAAATTAAGATTAACCCTATTAGCATATAAAAAACAGACTTCATTTTAGATTCCGATCCTTTGAGGTTTTTGTTGTTCAGTCGTTAATTGTCATGCAGAAAGTGTTTGTCGTTCCCTTCTGTTTTATATCTTGCCATTACTTTGTTGGTATTTCTTTGAAATATGAATTTTTTATTGCCCCTTTGGTATTTTCTGCCTCTTTTGTGTAACAGTGTAATAGGTAGTATTTTGAGCGACCATCGATGACTTCACAAGGTCTGAATTATATTTTATTTACTATCTTTTGAGGGATGGGCAGAACCTGTTTTCGTCAATGGTCAAAAAGAATTTGCATTCAATTGTTTGGATGTTGCGTTAATCTGATCAACACTATATCCTTCGTTTCAAAAGTCTGATGAAGCGTGCAAAGGAACGAAAATACGAAAATAAACCATTAACGGTCATTTTCCGAGTTTGTAGTTTATCAATGTTTAAGGTAGATTCATGGTATACCGCCATATTGGATTGTACAATCACAGTACAAAATTGGTCTAGTTATTTGCCCAAATCAGCAAATGTGTAAACAGATTTGTAATTTAATGGTTAGACTGTTTATTTATATAAGATAAACTTGTTAATCTATTGTGTTATTCAAAATTTTTTAACAAATACCAAATTTTTTGATTTTGAAAATCATTTTTTTCAAATGAGCCATTTAAGGGGAGATAACTCTTTTAGTACAAAATTTATACTGGGCTGATAGGGAAATTTTTTATTTTTACCTGTGGCAATAAAACAAGTTCGGTGACACCATGTTTTCTTTTTATTTTCTTAAAACATATTATGAAAACTATCTACTCACAATTTATTTCAAAATTCTATCTCATAGAAATTTTTTTATGCACTCTTATGTGTTTTTTCATGAACAAACTAACCAAATTTAGGCAATTTTCAACGACTCATAGCTTGAAAAATAGCACGGTGACCAATACTTTTTATTATATTTTTGACAAAAGCATATTAAATTTTCATTTTGGCAAATTATAAGAAAATTCTGTCTCAAAAAACATTTACTTATGATCTACCTTAAATCTCGTCTACTAACAAGGGGCAAATCAAGTTTTCAATAAAAGCTGAAGAAACATATAACTGAATTCAATCCAAGTTTCGTGGTAAAAGGTTATTATCAATTCTTAAATATATTCATTGAAGAAGACATGAGAAAAGTTTGATTTATCAACCTTTAAACACATAAGTAATAATGTTTGGTCCATTCATAGGATATGCAGCATAACGTGAATATTTGATTCCAAATTCCTATTTCGATACTCTATTTGTAAATTACTTCGGGTATATGATTTTTTTTAAAGCCAGTTTACTTTTCTACATTATTTATGCAAATACATTATATTAAAAATTGTCGAATCCCGATGTGAAAACTGAATTATTATTAGCATTTCTCTTGAACTTGATTTGACCTTTTATATTTTTATTTGAGGGTCAGTGATGAATCTTTTGTAGACGAAACGTATACAATTTTATTCTTGTTTCTTTAATAAGTTGTGTTTTAAAGAATATTCCGGGAATATCAAACAAATTAAGATAGAAGAAATTTTACAAGTAAAAGTTTTTTTAGCGCTATACGAACCAAATTTGCCTAGAATTCATATCATACATTTGTAAAGGAAACGGTATGGTGGGTGCAACGAACAAAACGGAACGCAGCTATGGTTACCTGTAAAATTTGACAATGAAATATGATATACAAGGCTTAAGGCCTTTAGTTTTCTTGTTTGAATTGTTTTACATTGTCTTATCGGGGCCTTTTATAGTTGACTATGCGGTATGGGCTTTGCTCATTGTTGAAGGCCGTACGGTGACCTATAGTTGTTAATGTCTGTGTCATTTTGGTCTCTTGTGGACAGTTGTCTCATTGGCAATCATACCACATCTTCTTTTTTTTTATATTAGAATTTCAATCACCAGGAGCTAGTTCATTCTATTCGAGAATCGTCAGTGATGGAAATGAGAATGTACCACAAAGACCGCAACCGGACCAAAGATCAGAAAAAGGAACAAGGCCACTGTCCCGAACCATATTTTTCTTTCATTTAGTGGAATAAGTAACAAGGAGGACAGAAGATACCAAAAAGGAAAATTATAAACTTAAGTGTGATGAAAACAGTCCACTAACCAAAATAATGAAATTACAAAATACAGTCTTTAAAGTACTGCCAAACAAACTACACACAGTCGATGTTGTTACACTTCATGATGCACTACCTTAAATCAAAATTTTATAATTATACGGGACGGACGCCTAATACGGAAACAGAATCATCATTATAATCATATTCCGAATGAAAATAAATCATATTTACATAAACAATTAAACAAGTAAAAGAAAAAAAAAGAAAAAGATGCAGATCATATTACGACATCATGCATGTACAAAACATATCACATATCCTATGTTTTCGTTATGTTGAATTCATTGTTTGTACATATAAAGATTAAAGTATAAAAAAGTATCATATTTGAAGGTTATTCTGTCAACTGGATACTAGCGAATATCGTAAAAACTTGAGTACATATATTCCTTCAGTCCATTTTTAGTTTAAAAAAATCGGTTTAAACTAATTTCATTAAAAACATATTGTTTTACGTAGAAATCCTATACCTCCGCAACATCTCCAGTAGGGAATCATCAAACGCTATCTGAACCTTTTAAATAAAAGTGCTTATAGGCTGATACTGGAGGGAATGGGTAAAATAAAAAAAAAACGACTATTTGATTGTGTTTTAATCTCAAGGAAAAAAGTTCCATTACTTTAGATCAACAGATACAATTCATTAAAACAAAAACATGCAAGATCACAAACTTGATTAAGTTGGTCAGAATTTATTTGAATTAAGAGTAAGGAAAGTTTGAAATCAAGAATAAATAGGAGACCTTAGAGACGAAATTTACTGGAACGACATTAATAAGACAGTTGATTCTATAATGTACTTGTAGTAGTTATAGTTTCAACATTTAAAAACAGTATGAATATAAAAAATAGATATATAAAAAATATGAATATTAATAACAGATATACTATCAATAAAAGTATGAAAATTAAAGACATATATCCTATTCATAACTCAATTAGGATGAATGATAAATCTGATCAAATGAATTAAGGACATCTTAAGGACATCTTCAGAAGCATGCAATGTAATAGCGTTTTCTGACTGATGTAGTAGATAGCCATCTTTTACCTGCTTGAAACACAATGTTTAACCTACGTTTAAACTTTGAAACGGATGAAAATGTCAATAACTTAAAGTGTTCAAACCAGTCTTGTCTGCATAATAATGTTATCACTGCTTTATTCTCTTGATGGCATGTATGTTCAAATAACGGCATCGACGTTTATGAGCATGAGAAAACCACATCTAACAGCAATACATTTACGCTACAAACGATTGGCCTGCAACTGTTTACATTTTACAATACCTATAAACCTGATTCAAAGAATAAAGACTAGAAAATATGTTGTAAATTGCCTTAACATGATTTCGTCACACGAATGAAGTCAGAAACTGTACGGATATCTTCAAAGGGGAAAACATAATTTTGTTAATTGACAAGGCTTTCGCCTTTTATGATCTGTTTTTTCATTGCCTTGTATGTTTGATAGAGATGAAGTTGCAGAACTAGACAAATCTCATAAATTACTTCAAGTTTTATGATCGTATGTTATCATACAGACAAAAAGCAAAGCCATTAATCATCACGCACGTATAGACGATACCGAATATAATGATTAAAATATGGTGAACAACCTTATGACAAACGGCTCATTTGGTCTGGGTGCATCTACAATATTGGCCAAACAATTATAAATCAGACACGAACTATTCAACTGATGATCAACCTCTGCTTTTTTTTTGTCCTTTATAATGGCAATATTCTGTTTCGAACAACACAAAAAAGAAATAGTAAATGGGTAATCAATCTCGTATTATGACAGATATATCAAAATAATATTTATGTATAGTTCTTACATCAGCCATTTGTTATGCTCTACCTTGTATAGTTAGACCAGCAATATTATTTAAACATTCAATCATCAGTTTCTAAATTACATCGTTACAAATTGGTTTATATATGAATACATAAGAAGACCCTAAATATAGGCCATTTGGTTAGACATATGAAAGTTTACACGATAAAAGAAAAGAATTCCGAACCTGCACTAAAATGGCAACTTACATTAATAAAAATGTGTCGAACGAGGGAAACAATAATAAATCAATTATGAGAGTTATATAGGATAATGGTTTAAATGAAAATAAGATATTAACGATGGACGCAAAAGTCGAAACGCAATTATTGTTGATTTTCAGTAGAATTTTTTTTTCTGGATTTGAACTATCAAAATGTTCCCTTTTGTTTTCTAATACCAAACATGTAAACAAGCAATGTCAATATCAAACTAAATTTGGATATGTTTGGATGTTTGGTTCAAAGGAGTAAATAGTGGATGAAATATCAGTATTTTGATATCTGTAATAACTCGACCTTTGATCAAGAGATCGAACATGAAAAACCAATAGGGATCATTTTTGACGTAAGGCACATTATCCACACGGTATTGTAAATATCTGATTAATCGTTTACAAAAATCCAAAAACACCTTCAAAATAGCTGATAAACAACTTCAACCTACAACAAATATGCAATCTTCTTGTAAAGTTTCAGGAATATATATGGCTTGATGTCACAAAACATGTAGTCCCTAAAATTAATCAAGAAAAATCCTCAAACTAGCCTAAATTAGCTGGTGAAGATTTTTTTACTGATATTTTTATTGATTCAACCCAATTTTCATGAAAGGTAACTTTTATTCTGTTTAATTAATAACTGATTGTGTAACTCATTTTCCCATATATCTTAGAACTCGAAGAATTGATAGATTGGACAGTTAAGGAAGCATACATCATGTATGTCCAATCTGTGTCGTAAATCAGATTACCTCACATAACTCAGTATTGATTAGCTCTCAGCACGAACCGTTAATTAATCGACAGGAAATATTTCCTCTCTAAACTTAATTACTTATCTACCGCTCTTAATCATATTGTACTCCAGAATCCTGCAATGTGTCCGATCAACTTTACTGATTACGTTGTCCCCTGTGATTTTCTTCAATTTTAGTTCCTTGTCTCAGCAAATTCTTTTGTTGTAAAATTTTTCCAGAGACTAATTGGTGACAATTAGCACTAACGATCGGAAACACATATTGCGCACGGGTATCAAAACATAATTTAACATGTTAGATAAAATCAGTGGAAGTGCATACTGTTAAGACTTGTGTCAATCTGATTAAAATCAGATCCTTTCACTTAGTTGCATTGGAAACGCGCAGTAGTACTCAGACGAATTTTCATATTTGGTCATGTTCGAGTCATGTTTTGTTTCTTTTAGTTGCTTATTTACAGATTGCCCGATTTACTTTAATTGAATCGCTATAGTTGCTGGCATGTTTGAATTGTCTATTGTGTATTTTTTCGAACACGAAAGAACTGACTGAGATAGAGACCTATAGTCATCCGTATTTCTTCCATCCATTTATAACAAAAATACGTTCAAAACAGAATACAATTATTTGCAGTCATGGAGGATTATAATTGATACAATATATCTTATGACACAATCTGTATTCGTTTTTTGTAATACTCAAAGTCAGTATATTTCAAACAGACTGTCGGTACCTACTTATAACGTCTTCTTTTAACAGTGACACTTCAAATTCTCTACCGTTCTTCCCGATAAACATACTTTGCAGCACCCATCTACTATGTCTTTAATGTTTTTGTTAAAATTGTTCTTTTCCTGACTTAACATAAATTTGTTTCTAATGGACATCGAAAAACAACTGTCGATCAAGCAATCATTGTTCTTGTCTCTTTTGAGCTACACGATAATGCAATTTTGTTATTGGTCTGTTAATAAAAAAAGTTCCCTTTACTTATATCGTTAGTTTGTGTTTCTCGTACTACCGTATTATCTATCATGATATCATCTATCTGTTTATACGCTATTCTCTCTTTAAACGACTGACATTGTACACTTATCATAACATTGCATAATTTAATTACAAAACGAAAAAAACAATTGTACCATAGAAATACTAACATTGTGATAAAACACTTTATTAAGTGCACCAACACATTCACTTTCCTTTCTTAATTTCGAGGATAGTTCTCCTGAATTTGCAAAGATTGATTACACAAAAATGACTGAAAAATTGATGTTCATGTTGATTAAAATACTTCTTTATTAAAAGTAAATATGATAATTTTTTTTATGTTGCAACGATTTTAGATGAAACAAACCAAACCATATGAGGTTGTCCATGTGTATCATGTTGCTGGGCAAACATGTACCTGATAACAGATTCAGTATAATATTTTTTTTATAATTATGACTTAGCTATTTAATGAACCATGAAATCATTATCGTTCTATTGAAGTGGGCACAATTCACGATAAACTTTTGAATCTGTTGACTGGAATGTTACAAAAACCACATATTTAGTTTTTATTGACACGAAGAGATTATTGTTCCTTTAAATTGTATCAATACACAACTGTGAGTATTCATATGTGTTGTATGTAGCATGTGGTCAGATCTGAATTATTATAATTTTTAAAGCTTGTATCATTCTTGTAAGAAATGTTTGCTTCGATAGAAAACCGTTTAGTTTTCTCATTCTGTTGTAGTTCTACTGTAATCACTTCATTTCCGGACGGAGTTGACAAATGACAAGATTGAATTATCACTGGACGCTAGGACGAAGCTTTAGTAATGTCAATGACATATATGTATCTAACTGTATTCTATCATTTGGACGGATCCGTTCTGACTTGATTAAAACAAAATTGTTAATCCATTTTGATAATCAAATTATAATTTAGTACTAATACAGAAATTATTAGCATTTTAAGATGATATGCGATTCTGTATAATTTCTTTAAAAAAGTAACACACGAGTGATCTATTAGAAATAATCCAAAAAAATAGCATAACAGGATCCACACGAACATTCCTATGTGTAGCTTCCTCTAAAAAAATGATTAAAAATGGTTTGATGAAGGTAAGTTGGTATTCTGAACCAATTACATTGAGTGGACAATCTGATCGATATCGTAGTCACATCAATTGTTTGCGATTTTTTGTTACCATTATCCTTTCCCCATTTTAAAAATTAAACCGTTTTTCATTGAGGAATTATCAGTATTTTTACAAATTTGGCAGCTATTATTGTTCTATCTTAGGTGTCTATGATGTCTTTCAACGTTACAGGTCATCCCTTTTATGGATGTAGATTTATCTTGTTCACCATCATCCTTACGTGGAAATAAGACCAATATTGGGCCCGGATCTGCGTCGCTGCATGTGATTGATTTGGGTCGCATATATACTGAAGTATAACTGATCATTCCCTTTATTTGAAGACAAGCAAGGTTTGATGAAAAATGTCACTATCGATGGCCACACAGTATATGTAAACATTGGTAGCTCGCGGTAAGCAGATCCTTCTCCACATGTGGCACCCGTTGTGTTGCTTATGTGGTGAAAACAAATCCGGTAAATGCTCTAATTCGGTAGGTCACATTTATGAAAGGGAAGGGGATTGTAGTTTCGACGTAAGAAAAATATCCGATATCATTAGTGAAATGGTTATTCCATAACGGTCAACCAACTCGTGATGGCGTCCGTAAAATTTACGAAGGGATGATTTCAACTTCACCATTTGGAACTCTTGGTTTAATATCTCTTTGTGAGAAAATCATGATAGGAAATGGAAGCACGGGAATATCGTATCAATTGGGAGATATATACCCCGTATGCAGGTGCTGTTGGAATGTTGCTATTTAGAAATGGAAAATTCACAATTGGAAAAATGACATCATCTCTTTTGTCGTAAAGTTTTGTTTTCAACCGATCCTGATTGTCAATTTCTGGATGTAAGTCAAAATATGAGGCCGACTTAACTGTATCCTTGATATCTAATTCGATGGGATAGATGCGTTCAAACTGCAAATCAAAATGTAAACCATTCCGTTATTTTCAAGTAGGAAAGCAACTTTGACGAACATAATATTCCTACCAAAGATGATTTGTACAGACGAGCTGCTTTCGGATTCGGTGACAAATGTAGAAATAAACACATTTGGTTAGGCTGATTTATGCTAAGAAGGTTGATAGATAAGGACAAGGAATTTATGGTGTTTTTTGCGATATTTTAAATTTGATGATTCAAGTTCTAATTATCTCTCGTTTTGTTTCTTAGCATCCCTTTTTCAAATGCATTTTGATGTTCCGGGCTTCCTTGTTCAAACTGTTTTCAATATATTTTCGTCTCATTTCATTTATATCATTCACAACGTTCCTTACAGATGTTCACCACACATGTTCTTCCTGTTTGAAATTATGTTCGGTAATTAGATTATGAAAATATTTTTTTTTTTTTTGCATGGTACAACAGGGATTATCACACGCTGCTTACAGACTGTATGATCGTGGATAGACTCATCATAGATACCAGGATTTAAATGTTGTACTTATGCCAGACGTGAGTTTTGTCTACAACAGACGCACCAATGACGCTCGAAAAACAAAAAGGTCAAACAAATAACTAATTTGAAGAGCCTTACGTTTTGCCAAATACAAGGTATGCTACTCCTGACGCTTTATATTTCTTTGCAATGATTCTACTACGAATGCGTCAGTTCTTTACCTGGCGTGTTGATGCTGTTTTGTTTTCTTACTTTTTTCAGCACTAAAGTATTATTTTCATTTTTTTTAAGTCTTACTTTTTTTGCTGCGTATGTTCGAATTCATATGTGCAATAAAAGAGGACGACGGCATTAAAAAAGTCAATGTCTTCCAAAAATGACGTTACATCCCATTAAAATAGGTGTCATTATTGCCTTTTCCGTATTCAGTGAGCCACTTATACAAATAGATAAGGAGATATGTGTATGATACAACACCCTCTCACTTTGAATGTGATAATAAGTCACTTTTAGCCCGCCAATGAGGCTTACATTACTTATAACACTTTTCATTTATAATAAAGACAGGATACCACGTTTTGAAATTTTTCGCTTGTTCACCATTCACGAGTCTGTTTATGTCTCGGTATCATATATTGATGTGATTCTGAGAGAACGGAAGTGTTATACGGACAGATTATGGTAACTTAAATTACTAAAACATTGAATGCAACCATCATCAACCACACATTGATTATAATTTGATAAACAATGAATCTGTAAAGAATTAGTTTGCCAACGAATGACATCATCTCTTTTGTCGTAAAGTTTTGTTTTCAACCGATCCTGATTGTCAATTTCTGGATGTAAGTCAAAATATGAGGCCGACTTAACTGTATCCTTGATATCTAATTCGATGGGATAGATGCGTTCAAACTGCAAATCAAAATGTAAACCATTCCGTTATTTTCAAGTAGGAAAGCAACTTTGACGAACATAATATTCCTACCAAAGATGATTTGTACAGACGAGCTGCTTTCGGATTCGGTGAAAAAATGTAGAAATAATCACATTTGGTTAGGCTGATTTATGCTAAGAAGGTTGATAGATAAGGACAAGGAATTTATGGTGTTTTTTGCGATATTTTAAATTTGATGATTCAAGTTTTAATTATCTCTCGTTTTGTTTCTTAGCATCCCTTTTTCAAATGCATTTTGATGTTCCGGGCTTCCTTGTTCAAACTGTTTTCAATATATTTTCGTCTCATTTCATTGATATCATTTACAACGTTCCTTACAGATGTTCACCACACATGTTCTTCCTGTTTGAAATTATGTTCGGTAATTAGATTATGAAAATATTTTTTTTTTTTTGCATGGTACAACAGTGATTATCACACGCTGCTTACAGACTGTATGATCGTGGATAGACTCATCATAGATACCAGGATTTAAATGTTGTACTTATGCCAGACGTGAGTTTTGTCTACAACAGACGCACCAATGACGCTCGAAAAACAAAAAGGTCAAACAAATAACTAATTTGAAGAGCCTTACGTTTTGCCAAATACAAGGTATGCTACTCCTGACGCTTTATATTTCTTTGCAATGATTCTACTACGAATGCGTCAGTTCTTTACCTGGCGTGTTGATGCTGTTTTGTTTTCTTACTTTTTTCAGCACTAAAAGTATTATTTTCATTTTTTTTAAGTCTTACTTTTTTTGCTGCGTATGTTCGAATTCATATGTGCAATAAAAGAGGACGACGGCATTAAAAAAGTCAATGTCTTCCAAAAATGACGTTACATCCCATTAAAATAGGTGTCATTATTGCCTTTTCCGTATTCAGTGAGCCACTTATACAAATAGATAAGGAGATATGTGTATGATACAACACCCTCTCACTTTGAATGTGATAATAAGTCACTTTTAGCCCGCCAATGAGGCTTACATTACTTATAACACTTTTCATTTATAATAAAGACAGGATACCACGTTTTGAAATTTTTCGCTTGTTCACCATTCACGAGTCTGTTTATGTTTCGGTATCATATATTGATGTGATTCTGAGAGAACGGAAGTGTTATACGGACAGATTATGGTAACTTAAATGACTAAAACATTGAATGCAACCATCATCAACCACACATTGATTATAATTTGATAAACAATGAATCTGTAAAGAATTAGTTTGCCAACGAATACATTAATACTTAATATTAATCAGTAAAGAATTAAAAGTATTTGATTAATTGCTTGTAGTCATTCGTTGTTGGTGTTGATACTTGTCTATTCATTGTAGTTGGGCTGCAGTATTAAGGCATGGTTCTTTTCCTATATTTTGAGATAAAATATATATTTAATTTAGTTTTTTCTCTAACGCCTATTTGGTTTTAATTTGAATTCTTTAATATACAATAACTCAAAACTGAAAAGGGGAATTGTAATAAGTCCTATTGTTTGCGCATACAATTCCAAACACAGTAGTTTCTTCATTCCATCGTTTCAATATAACTATAGTTATTGTATTGGTTGTAAGCTTTTAACGTAATAATATCAGTAATGCCCTTTTAGAGGTCATAGAATTAACACATATTATCGAAATCGATTATGAAGCATACGGTCGGATAGGGTATTATTTAGTTTGTTTGACTTGACGTACATGTACAGGTTGTTCTAATACTTTTTGATACCCCAATTATGAAGCAGTGTGCATGTTTTTGGATTGAATGAGCCTCTTACATACTATAAGGATCAACATGATTTACTAATATTAATGTACAGTAACTGATCACAGGTGATAATAGTCCCCATAAATCTACTAAACAATATTTTAAGACTGTAGAAAAAGTAGTAGGTGGTTGGACAAAGCCCCAATATGATCAACAAATCTAGTAAAATGTTTGACATATGATTTGATAATTGCACAATGAATCATACTTAAAACAATAACTAGATTATATTGTATTCTTTGACGTCACAATTGGCATCTTATCAATCATCCGACAACCACAGTCAAAGTACATAATTGCTTGTTGATTATATCTTAATCAATGGACACCGATTGATTTGTTTAACGTTAAAACTATTGTTTTTTCGATTTATTATACCAAAAAAAAAATCACTAGTGACGCTAAAAGAAAATAAGTCGAAATGACCAAATAAAGTACGAGTTGAAGAGCGTTGAAGACCCAAAATTCCGTTCCGTTTTGTTTGATACATATAGCTAATGAAATCTATTCTCGGCGTTGAAAATTTAAAGTATTTCTAAAACTCAATGAAAAAATAGCTAATTTATAAATTAACCATATCAATAATAATACTTAACAAGTGTTCAATCACATTTTCTGATTGAAAGCACTTCTTGCTCTATGTGTGGACGTTTACCAGCAAGTGATATCTGTGCTTTATACAAATCAATTACCAATTCAGTCGGCAAGTTGTTCTAAATTGGAAGGAATGCATTAATTTGTAAATGTTTTGTTATTCCATCTCTTCAGTTATTCAGAAAAAGAACTTTTCTTTAGACGAATTAATCAGATATATATACGACAAATTGACATTATTTCCCAGGAGATCTAAACCTAGACAGAAGAAGCAAAGACACTGCTCCTCATAGATGAAAGCATTTGAATGCATATTTTCTGAGAATAATTGCAAAACAAGTTTTTTATCTATTTTATCGCTGAAATAAAATTTCATTGTGAAATCAAGAATCGTGTAGAATCGTATTTAATAAATTGCTTGTAATTTGGGCTAAAAGTATGCCACTGGTTGTTTTCCTCATGCCAGCCCAGCTTTTATGTTGACATGACGTATCCTTGATATTTACATTTTCTATGAATACTAAACATATAATGTTAAGCTATCCGAAACTCTAAGGCATGTTCTATCCAAATATAAAGTTTGCCTTTAGCCAATTCTGGCTCAATGTTTTTGATTTTTTTTTAAAGCAGCACAACTTCATATTTGATTTGGACCACCCAAGGTTTTTATTTCAAACGCTACTGATGATCTATATAGACCGGAACATGTGTCAAGCGTTCAAACGTATTAATCCACGTATCTTTAAATATGTTGAAGCCACAAACTTAAAAAAACGTTTTGAGGATATGAAACAAAAATAGAACTAAACAGATCAGCCACATTAGTCTACTAAATAATTAGTATTGTTGAAGCAAATCCATATTAATATGAACGATAGTAGCGTCTATACTAATCTAATTGTTATAAGTATATCATCAATGTTAAACTAGTCTAGACACTTAACAGATATATTTGTACAAAACAAATGATATTATCGATAATGATGATATGCATTGATTTGAAGGTCATACATTACGATTGATTGTTTTGATATATTACACCACTTCAGCGCTATTGTCTATATGATGCGGAGTCAGTTTTCATTGGTGAAGGAAGCCGGATTGTAAGGAGAGAATCACAGACGTTCGACAGGAAAACTGACAATCTTTGTCATTTGGGATCGGAATCGAAAGCATTGTTAATATTTTTTAGTTATTTGCCCTGAATTTCTTTCACGCAATGTTGTCATTTAAAGATATGTTAAACGTTGCCATATAAGCTGGAGATTTGGCTAGTCATAAATCTAGGTGCAACCCATGATTTCCACTTAAAATGTCCCGATCAAGTCAGGGATATGTTGAAAAACTTGTGTCTAATCGGTATGTCTTTTTTGAACATTTTAAAAATATGTTCAAACTATACTAAACTAGGGATATGTCAGTTAAAAAAATATTGTTTCTATGTATGTTGCATTTGTGTGTTATTTTGTTGCACTTCAGTGTTTCTGTTGTTCCGTTGTTTTTCTCTTATAAATGATTTGTTTCCCTAGGTTTAAACTCGAATCAATCTATGACTTTTGAATAGCGGAATTCTACTGTTGCCTTTATTTATACCTTTTTTTCGGTGAAAATATAGACGAGGACTACACACTTCAAACGTGTGATTTTTTTACAATAAAATTTTAATTTAACAAACAAAACATATAAACGTAATGTTAAAGTACCATTTATAACATACAATTGATTTCATATTCAATCTTTGAGATAATTGCTCTAATAGTCTGGAACGTTAAAAATTCTATATATAATTCCATCATGACAGTTTGAAATTATTGGATAATTAAGCAATACAATACAAAAAGATTTTTAATTGATAAAAATCCAATTTCAGCTGAAATAATAATTAAAAACACGTTTCTTTCTAAATAGCTTTTAAAATCTTATATCATGTAAAATCATTTCATATTATGATTTGATTCTTAATTTTCATCATCTGTATGTTTATTACCTTAATACAAAATACGGTTAATAATAAGAATGTCAGTAAGCACAAAACGTCTATGTTTTGCATTTAATTTTATACAACAAACATTTCATGAATGTCCAAAACCAACATATCAATCATTTACCAAACTTTGTTCACTTTTAAAATGTTCCAGTTTTACTAATAGTCGTTAACTTGTATGGAATTAAATACATTTCCAGGGAAAGATAAATTGCAACCTTGTGACATATTACCGATGCAATTTATTTCTTATAAATCTTTAATTTGTCGAATGTTCTCCTTGTATGGACAAATGATTTATATATTGGTGTTATATATCAGGTCCTCTGTATGTTTTGATTTGAGTGTTTAGCACTAGGATGTGTTTTATCAATCTGACCAACATAGCATAAAGTCTTTAATATTTACATTTAAACTCAAATAGCGTTCTAGATGGTGTTTTATTCCAAATGAAAATATCAATCAGTTCTGATATAGTAAAATAGAAAGGTGTGTCCTACTGATATTAATTCAGCTGTTCGCCCACAGGACAAACTAGCAACAAAAATAATCTAAAACGAAACAATACTCAATGCTTCCTTTCCGGGTAAGTCTGGGTTTTTAAAAATATTCCCCGTAACCTACCGTTTGCTCATGCACTTGATCAAACAAAGGAATGCTAATAATTTAAGACTGGCAGTCAGATATCTTATTTACTGAGAATGGGATAATGGTTGGGTGGATAAGTGTTTTACAATGGAAGGTTTTGCAAGCAACGTGTTTATTTGATAAAAACTAAACCTTGCTGAGCTGAATTTTGTAACTTGTTACTTCACAAGGTACGGTACGTTAGAAGAACTAGAAGAGATTGTATTCTACAAGGCCACATTATTTCGACCTCGAGCTAACAAGCCTAACATCTTACTCCTAAATTCCACAAACACAGTGGAAAGGTAGCAAAGTTCAATTTCCAAGTCTTTGATTTGCTTTATACTGTTGACCGAAGGCTAATATCCTACAGGATTTTGCCACTGTTTACCCTCCAGTTGCCGAACCAGTCGAGCCACACAAAACAAATTTGTATTTGCTATCCCTAGAGGTACATTATTGCCAAATCTGATGATTCTACCTTTAGAAAAACTGTGGTTCCAATTTGAGCTCAAGGAAAGTCCAAATTAATCGAAAAACATGTTCAAAGCTAATTGATTAATCACTATATCTGAAATAAAGATAATGCCTGATAATTGCTGAAGGAATATATCTCCACATTCAAAACTGATTCCACATTTGGATAGTCTATAGATTAAGTCCTTGTTTGGTTTGATCAGGTATATTATATTGGTATTAGGGTTTCCTTTTTAGAATATTGTGGCAGAGCATCTATGAAGGGAACTTTTGATTGTCAAAATTTGCATCTGGTGGAGTAAAATGCAACTATTATGTACCTTGTGTGCATTTGAATATTATGAACATAAGGTTGGTCAAATAACTTCGTTGTACATGTATCTTGTCATTTTTAAGATTTAACGAAAGTAGGAGTTTTCCTTAAACTTGCAATAAAAGTTACTCCATATTATGCTTTATAATTTCACTTGCATCAAAGAATGGTGTGTTATAGTTGGGCCAGAACCTCAACTGTCTCATTATAACCTTTCATGCTGCAGTATTGTAGCATGGCAGGACATTTAATATTTCTATATTGATACGATATTATATGATTTGAGATTCTCGAGATTCTTGATTTGATCAACTGTCAAGTTTAATACTCACTTTGAAAATTTAAGGGACGCCCTTTCAACTTGGTATTTTTGACGGGTATCGCAGATCGAGCAGAAACTATTTATCCGTTTGGAGCTCCCAAGTTCATTTAATTTTGTTATTTTAGGGGGTGGGAGGTGGCTACTGTGGCACGATGTTTAATTTAGTTAGATATTTAGTAATGGAATTTATTTTGTAGTTTAGAAACGCAATGTTGCAAGTCTGTTTTATCATAGTTATCTGTCTCTCTTAATATTATGTTTTCGATTTTGTTTTTATATCTTTAGATTGGGTTTTTAAATACTTGATTCATTAATTTGATTACTTTGTTTATGAAATAAAAGGTTATGCGATGTAAAGATTTGTCGAATCGCACATGCGCCTCTGTTTTCAACTGTCAACATAAATTTTGTATTTCAGATGAATCGTACAAGCAATATGATATATGTCTCATTATCATTGCAGTATTTTGCAATTAGCTCAACAGATGCAATAATATGTAAGTTTTATATGGATAAATACAATTCTACAATATACTTCATGTTAAAGTACAATTTAGTGTCTACATTTATGGTACTTGCGCCTTAATAACAATAATAATAGAAATTCAAACGTATACTTTACTATTCTGTTTTTTTTTAATACTTAAATACCCACATCCAATAATACCAGTTTAAAAACTGATTAAATGTGACAAATCGAATGAATAATTACAATAAGGTTTAATAATACATGTTTTATTTGATAAAATATTATGTTTATGATGTATATCTGTTCAGGAATGTTAGTCATTGATGGAATGCACTGCACTGAATGTTTGAACAATCATAATGAATTATTCAATATCTTTCATTGACAGGAGTTCTAGGGACACTTAGTATAGTTCTTATTAGAAACCACATTTATATTGTTTAAAGACAAAATTTATGTCTAATTTCATGACATTGCATAATCGTTTTGTTCCCAGTCTTTCAGATCATATATATTCATTGTAAGTAATTACATAAATATGTTTTACTCATTTCTTATAAATCAAACTTCCAAAATAATAAGCAAAAAGAAAAAACCAACCACATATTTATTATAGTATAGAAGTAAGTCAATGTCAACTTTTCTTGATGAAGTTTTCAACCAGTATAGACATTGTTACATATCACGGTTGTTTTTTTTCAAGTTAGAGAGTACTTATTTTCAAAGAATTTACTACATGTATCATATAAAGATATCACCTTCATATACTTTTTGTTTTAACCGGGAGCAATGTATTAATTGTCCATTTATTTGTGCTTGGTACGTAGATTTGAATACAAAAAAACACCACCGATTTATTGTAATAACAAAATGTTATACAACTTGTAAAAGAATGCTGTTCTCCGCCATTTATCTCTTTAAGGCACATGGAACACTACACTTATTGTCTCACTTAATTTTTTTTCCACCGAACTTTTATATTTACGTACTTAACTGACAACAAATCTCAAAATGTCGGTCATATCCGTTGAGTCTGTTGATTACTGTCGAACGAATGAAAACGTACATTTATAAAGGCGACATTTGGTCAGTATACTTCTAAGGTATCATATCATTATATGAGTGAAGGCATTTAAAAAGGCCACATTGGGTATACTTCTAAGGTATCATGTCTTAATATGTGATAGTGATGATCAGCCTACATTTATTAAGGCAACATTGGATCAGTTTACTTCTAAGGTATCATGTCTTAATATGAGTGAGTGATAAGAAGCATACATTCATTATGGCGACATTAGGTTGATACTTCTGAGGTATGTTGTCTTAATCTGAGTGAGTGATAATAAGCTTATTTCTGGTGTTCCTTTAGTGGTAGGCACAGTTCAATATTTTTGCAGTAATTTTTCAATCTCAGACAGTAATTTCTTTGTGACAGAGGAGAAACTCGTATACAGACAAATTGTGTAAATCAGTGTTACATCTTTCAGTCTACAACTGGTGTCTACAGTGAATATATCGGTTAACATCTTTAGTTGTGTGTTAATCTTTTCTATCGAGACGTCATTGAATACAATTGATGTTGAAATCTTCTAAAATTTACAGAAATAAGGAGAAGTGATTATATTTCTTTACTACTATATGTGGTAAAAAAACAAACCTAACAAAGACATTGTCCTCCAATTGACGAAGGAAATATATTTGATGCCACTTAATATGTATCTTGTACTGAAGTTGTCTTTCCTTAAACCGAGATGGATACATTATGTAGTTGTTCTGTGTCTGTAAATAAATTATTATTGCTGTTCAAGTTTAAAAAGTTCGTAAAATTTTCCATCATAGTCAACAATACGTATTGTAGTGTTGCATAAAAGATTTACATATGTTTGATTATAAAAATCAGATCAAACCGTGGGATTATTCTGTAGCAATTATAACCTGTATAATGTTGCTTTAATATCCCCACCCCATTTCTGCTTTAAATCTCAACTATATAAAAGTTGCTTGAAAATCGAGGGTGAGTATCAATAAAAATGTGTTAAACAATATGACTAGTGGCAAGTAATTTATAAATGTCCGGACAAAAATACCAAACCAAAAAACAAATCTCTAAGGTAGTTTCTGCAAAGTGTGGCAACGGATCAAAATATCCAAAACCACTTGCCAGGAATTGAGAAAAAGGAATGCGAGGAAATTCAGTCACACAACAAGAGAAATAAAGACAATTCTAGAAAAAAATTATAACATTGAATTGTCAGGTATTTCATTAAAGAAAGTTACAAAGATCAACCGTGGCAACATTTTACTTTTTAGTATTGTTATTTAATCTTGCAAAATTTAACTTTATGTCCATGTATGTCAATTTATCTTAGTACCTCCTTTATATTTATGGGGATATGACTGGTTAGCGGACTACACATGATGACTATAAACATTTGGTAAAAGGTGCCTTAAAAATATACATGGTTAGTTACCATATAGGGTTAGCAACCATATGAGGTTAATAAGGAGTTACTTCTCTTTCAAAACAAGACAAAAAACACCTGATAGGTTTAAACAGACTACGAAACTGATGTTGAACGATTGAAATACATTAATAAATCAAATCTAAAGGTTTCACATTGTTATTTTTAGCATTGTGTTTTCTATAGACAAAAGGAAGTAGGTTCTTAAACATGTTAAAACTAAGTATTGAAAACTTAATGCCTTTCATATGCGAACAGTCTAAATACCACATGTGAAGACAGTCGGTAAGATTAATTCGTTACACGGTGTGCTAGTGACATAATAAGATATATATATAGGGTCGCTCACACACCTTGTAACTAATAATATACAATGAATTACTAAATAAGGATACGGGCCGTCGGAGAATACCTGATGGGACTATTAGTTTTATAGAAGATTATGTTTAATGCATATGGAGTAGCTATTGTGTGGTGGGTCTATGCTTTTCTTTCTTCGGAAAGTAATGATTTTCTTTCTTTTATTATTAAAAATGGTCTTATCCATTTTATGTTTGTTTTTGTTCTAAACTTGCAGGTTAAAACATTGCCAATAATTAGCTTCTTCCTATCAAAGGATCGTAATATAATCATTGAGAGCAATAAATGCTATGGAACAATTAAGAAACAATTCATAAAAGTGTTGTTTATTAGACATGTTAGACTTGTTAATTCATTACATGACTTTGAAACTATTGAAACCTTGTGCAGATGAGTTTATCAGGTTGTGGACAACCCGCGAGATAGGGAACTATTCCCTAAAACGGTTCAATCCCTTATTTGAGTAATCATTAAATACAGTTAAAAACTTTTTTAAAAAAGGTCTTTTTATTAGAAATGGCACAAATTTGGAAAAAATTCTTTCGAAGAACTTAATTTTTATTATGGTTTCTTACAAAGTTAGAAGCCTTGAAATTGTAAATATTTCGATGTTGTCATACATGAAGGCTTGTAACTTCGCAGTAAATCAATATGGACTATTCATTTCGTGGTGAATTTGCTGAATGTTTCACTAATATTTGTCGTTTTAAGAAAGAAAAAAGCTACAATGAAGAAAAAATACCTTTTTGCAAAGTGATTATTACTCCTTTGGGGAAAATTTCCACATTTGACGGGTTGTATACTTCTAATAAAGTGGTTAAAAAGTTTCAAAACCATGATTTGGATGTTCCAACATTCATTTTGATTAAAGATTGTCTGATTGGCCATGAAAAGACTTCTTTATAAAGATCGAATGACGTCACATTTTGTCCGAATGAGATGAAATATTATCTCTGGTAAATCAGACAATAAATCACGTAAATCAGCACTGATTAGCACAACACAGACAACTTAATTAATGGACAGCAATTTTTTTTATCAAAGTTACAGCAGTAATGTTGTTGTTTACAATACACAATTCCAAATTATAATCGTATACAAGTCGTTGTGTTAATGTACGTAGCATTGTATATTTTTTCAATTTATTTTATGCGTGAATCTTTTTTCTTAACGACTCGAACCATTAGTTAAAATGATCAATGCCCACTACCAAGACGTGCTTTGACTGATATATTTTTTTCATAGAACAATGTTACTTGCTTCTATTAAACAGTATCACTAGTATTAAGAATTAAAAACAAAAGATATGCCATATAATCAATTTAATCTCAGGGTTGCATATTATATTATAGAATAATATTTTCAAGAATGTGTAAAAATTAAAAAAAATGTAAAACTAAAAAATACTGAACTCCAATGAAAATTCAGAATGGAATGCCTATGACGCTAAAATTTTTAACGTATTGTATTTATATTAAAATTATTATTGATATTTGCGTTCCATTTTAGAATATAGCAGCCAAAGGAGATAAAAACAGCCAGATTTTGATTTGTTCAGCGATCATATAATATAAGTGCAATAGCCAGAGCAAAAATCTACAAGAAATGTATTTGCATTAATGTTTTGACAACAACATATATATTAGTTGCAAACGGGCAAAACTATTCAGAAAAATATACAGGACAAGTGATGTTTACGATATATAAACGTGAGTAGCATATATAAAGTCACGAGAAACATTAATGGAAATTGAGACATTAAAAATGTCACTTTAATGATCGTAGTTTCTCGAAAAGGTTAACTTGAACGTTGAACAACGAGAAGTATATGGTTTAAAAAACCGCACTCTAATTATTTTTTTAGAGAGAAGAAAGATATATATGTATCAAAGTGTAGCAATTATAAATGATATTACCGGTGACCTACCATAACTGATTTGTCTTTGGAAAGAAAACATATGCTGTATACAGAGACAATTTATTATTTAGTACATGTAATTAAAGCCAAAGTGACCAATCTAACACCTTTATTTGATTAAGCAGACATTTCTAAAGCTTTGCCCGCTAGGTCCGGTGACAATTTAATCTATGGCATTTGTCAATTTCGACCAGGAAATGAATATTGGAATAAACAAAAAGAAAGCAGGTCTGACTGATATATTGGATTTCTCATTAACATAATAATACTTTTCACATTTTTCACATTAGATAATGCTATCAATCTCCAGAACAACAAATTCCTACAAATGAATGTTGATTTGTTCATTACACTTGGTCTTGTCTCAACTTGTTTATTCAGAATACATTCAGGATGGGATATAGCTCTTAGATCGGTTATAAATAAAGGCAACAGTAGTATACCGCTGTTCAAAAGTCATAAATCGATTGAGTGAAAGCAAATCCTGTGCACAAACAGAACCGAGAGACACACGACAGCTCTAAGAGGAAAACAACGAAATAACAGAATACAAAAAAGCAACAAAAAACAAACAACAATGCAACAGTCATAGAAACGAAGGATTTGTTAAGAACAAAAGGTTGGCTGAACCTGGTTTCGAGGCTAGCCAAACCTTCGCGTGTTATGGCAATGTTGAATATACCGCTAAAATAACAACATTACATGACAATGCAATTATACATCACAAAAGTGAAATAGTTTAAACTAATAAAACTATATACAGGCTTTTAGAGTAGCTTTGAATCACTTTATCCTATCGGCTTAGGTTGTTTTAGATGAAGTTGATTCCAATTTCTAATAGATTACCTTAGCCATATGTGGCACTGATTTTTGGAATTTTGGGTCCTCAATGCTTTTTAACTTTGTACTTGTTTGGCTTTATTACTATTTTGATCTGAGTCTTATGTAGACTAATCGCGCGTCTGGCGTATTCAATTATAATCCTTGTACCTTTGATAACTATTTACACCACTGGGTCGATGCCACTGCTGGTGGACGTTTCGTCCCTGAGTGTATGACTAGCCCAGTAGTCAGCACTTCGGTGTTGACATGAATATCAATAAAATGGTAATTTAAATAAATTTCCTGTTGACAAAACTTTAAATTTGTCTAAAAAACTAAGGATTTTATGATCCCAGGAATAAATTACCTTAGCCGTATTTGGTACACCCTTTTGAAATTTCGGGTCCTCAATGCTCTTCATTTTTGTACTTGTTTGGCTTTATAACTATTTTGATCTGAAATGTAGACGAAACGCGCGTCTGGTGTATTAAATTATAAACCTGGTACCTTTGATAACTATTTAATTGTAACCTGGTGAATGTTCAAATGTAAATATCTGTGAAAAGACTTGCTACTTTAACGACACTGCGCATAATTTTCACGAGACTATACGCATTCAGAATTAATTCGTTTCCGTACTTGAAAGAAGAAGGAAATGAAGTTAAGCAACCAACAATCAATCATGGAAAAGTAGTTATTAGAACAACTTGGTTTTGATGTTATATTGAAGGTTAAACTTATTTTTCTTAATCATGAGTCAGCAGCTTCTCTGCACAATCATTTAACTAGATAGGTTTTGAAAAAACCCATGAGGACATTTAAAAAATAATGTTTCATAAACCAAACGAATGATGTGAAAACAAAATGTCGTAGATCTATTTTTATTGTATTGTTTAAACGGTAAACGTGCCATCAGCGTCATTGAATCTGTTTTTAAATTCCTACGGGTGTCCTTTAATTTTCATATTAATGTAAAAATATTAATAAATGATTTTTAGATCACTGATAATCAAAATTTTCAAAAAATAAAAGATAGCACCAATCAGTTTGTTTCTACCATTAAATTATTGTTTTAAATATAGACATTAAAGATTTTATTCTTATATTCATTCTTTTGAAGAAAACATGATAATGCAGTTTAATTCAAAAACATGAATCTTTTTTTCCGGCCGTCGCTTACAACATACATACGCACATATTGCTTTATGCCTATATGGTATTTTTAGCGTATTATCGTTTATTTACTTTAATGCAGTGTATCATATGGCAACAATCGTTATGAAATGCCATATATAGAAATTCCGCCTGACTGTGGACACGAATTTGCACGCTAGGTTACGGATTCTATATATTCGACCTAACTGTAGAGGAATTTTTTCATGTTTACACATCTCTTTCTCTCTTTCTTTAAATTGTTATGTAGTAAGAGCGTTCTTGATGGGGTTAATCCAGAAAAGTGCATCGAATTCAAATACGTTATGTTCATTTATACAGTCATTGTATTGTCAAAATGCCTATTATTCTATGACGAAATATCAAATAACGACTTATAATTTCCAAATAAAGGTATGATCTGCCGCAAAAGAATATGCTATTTATAAAATACTTTTAAATTTGATGCGACTGTCTTACAAGTGAGAGGTTTAGCGCTATAAAATCAGGTTCAATTCACCATTTTATACATTTGAAAATGTCTGTACCAATTCAGGAATAAGGCAGTTGTTGTCCATTCGTTTGATGTGTTTTGTCATTTGATTTTGCCATTTGTTTAAGGACTTTCCAATTGAATTTTCCTCGGAGTTCAGTAATTCTGTATTTTTACTTTTTCATAACAGCGATATACAACTGTCATAATTTATCGTTAAAACGCATGTTATACAAAACAACAAATTTCGTCTTTTTTTTAGATAGTTTATTCTCATAAAACCATAAAATACAAAGGTTACAGAGAAGTTAAAAAAAATAATATACATAAAAATAAAAAATGCATTAAAAATGCATAAAATTCAAAATTTCGGATGAGATAACATATAAAATAATATATATATAGACTTATATAGTCAAATGTAAAAGCTTAAATTGTATAAAGAAATACTTTTTATAAGTATGTTGAATAAATTATGATTGTTAAGAAGGAGTGAGCTTACCATTAATCTTATAAAATTGCAGAGGTTTCTTAGTGTCTTTGTTTTTTTTTAATTAAACAGTTTCGAATGGCACAAATGCAATTTTTTCATAGAACTTGGATGAAAACAAGACTCGAAAATTGTAGATGTCATCTATAATAATGGGTGTTATTGCAATATTACTTGTCGAAGTTGATTTGGTGGCTAGCATTCACCTTATGTCGAATGCTCGCTGGAGAATGGCATAGTTTCTTAAACTTAAAAAGATGGTATCTTCATTTTATAGTTGAACTTTGTGTATTCTATAGACTAATTAATCAGCAGTATATAAAATATTCACAACAACTACACAGAGGATAATGAAGCAAATATTATAAAGACCATGATACAATCTACGGATCTGACACTTCTTACGAAAAATTGATGGACAAGTTCAAAACAAAATAACAGGAAACAATTCAGTAGATCAGTCAAATGCTTACCAATGAAACATTAGGATAGTAATTGATATACACAACACGAAAATCTTATAAAATATCAAACAAACAACGCTTTTACTGCTTCCCGTTTTCATTAGTAACTGTCTTAGACTGGTATCCTTCCTTTGTATGTTTGGCCTTTACAGATTTAAGGTTTATGACCATCATCCATCTCCTTCAACTCTTGAAATTGCTATTTATCGAATAAAAAATATGTTCAAGTGGAAATGTGTGTAAACGTGTTTTGTTGTTAAAGCTTTTTCGTTCATGAATTCTTTTTAAAACGGATTTTCTTGAGAAGAAAAATAAACCCAGAGAATTTGTTATATGTGAATGAGACAGCAACCTAACAACCTATATATCCAATGACATGAAGAGGTCAACAATCGGTGGCGAAGATGACTCTTTACTAATAGTACTTATCCATCTTTGGATTTCAAATGTTTGGCTTTGAGCGTTCCTGATGGAGGTTAATCCAGAAAAGCTCAAAGCCAAACATTTAAAATCCGAAGCTGTATAAATACCGAAACTGTTGAAGAGCTATACGTCAAAAATACCTAAAATGAATAGCCAAATTCATCTAAAGCCAACTTTGCCTGAGGGAGTTGAAACCTTAGTTTCCTGATAATTTTAAAAATTTATAAACTTTTAAATAAAACAATTTTTGTACAGCTTGTTAAATCATGTCAGTACCGAAGTACTGACTACTAAGCTGATGATACACTTGTGGACTAATAGTCTACCAGCAGAGGTATCGACCCAGTGATGTAAAAAAATTGAAAACAACTCGTTTAATAATTTCTTGCGTCCGAAGCGCTTTTCTGGATTTACCTTCATCAGGAACGCAAGTTACGAAAACACTCAACAGAAGCAAGATCTGTTATCAAAATCATGGTTTCTACACAACGACTTACATTCAGATATGAAAAAAAACATATACCTGTAAGAAACCCATAATTCTAGACTTGGACAAGGCATATCATTATCTGTCGCGTTTACAATTTTGTATTTATAACCCTCTTCCCTTTCAATCTTGATCATTGATTATTTTAAATTGCTTAAACACGACTCATTTGGATTTTGTTGAATAATCGCCACATAAGCAATCATATCAATTCTCATTTTTCTTATAATAATATCATTCATTCATATGATATTAACCTACAGAAATAGATATATATTCATCTTTGGAGTTTTTGCAGTTTGTCAGCTATGATACTAGTACACCTACTACCAATCGGCGATCAGTTTTGTATGTTCTCTGTTACCTGTGTAATTGTATTCGAAAAAAAATTGATACTGATGAAGCTTTTATTATCTCTTATAAACACACATGTAATAATCCATTTGATTATAATAAGACAATAAACTAACTACAGGTTTTCGAATCTGAATCAGCATTATACTGTGGTAAGGGCAACAACTGTAATGAATTTACAGTATATCAACAAAACGAAGTGTTTGTAATAATGATGCATGAACTTACAACTAATTGAGAACCAATTAAAACATATATTAGCAAGTTATCATTCATATATAACGATAATGCTAAACATAATATAATAATAATTTAAACATTTTCAGTATACATAGTATTCATTTCCGTCGATTAAGTATAAAACTTACACAAGGATAATGTTTACTTCGTATCATTATAATTCGTAGTTCAGATCTTATTTGTGTATTTTTATCTGGAGTTTTGCTGACATTCTAGCATTATATTTTCCCTAAATAACGGCAACAGTAGTATCTGGTGTTCAAAGGTCGTGAATCGATTGAGAAAAAACAATTCCGGGTTACAAACTTTAACCTGGGAAACACAAAAACAAAGGAAAACAAAGGAACCACAGGAACACTGAAGTGCAACAAAAAAAAAAAAAAAAAAACACCACTGCTCAAGTAATTATATAATTGTCATAAATTTATCAGAGAATAAAGACTCTTGGTTGACTGAACTGTTACTGCCCTTGTAAGCCGTATACGAACATTTTAAGAGATATGAACTGACACACTCTTATTCTTGACTAGATCACATGAAAATTATCCAGTGAACACCTGTGTTTCAAAAAAAACATTAGTATCAGGTTGGAAGTAAATTGTTTTGGTGTTATGTTGGGTCCTTCTGTATATTGGTGTTCTTTATTGGTTTATTTCACTACCGACAACTTTGGCATGGATCCTACTTAAAAAAAGATATGGTGTCTTCATGTACATTAAAGACGATATTCAATACATGTAATGTATATCACTACTTTGAATGTGCATATATACGCAATAGTATAGCTTTTTATCAAAATGTAAATTTATGGGATATCTTGGACTCTAATGTACAAGAATACCGTTTTTGTAAATAAAGGCAACAGTAGTATACCGCTGTTCAAAACTCATAAATCCATGGACAAAAAACTAAATCGGGGTAACAAACTAAAACCGAGGAAAACGCATTAAATATAAGAGGAGAACAACGACATAACACCGAAACGTAACACACACAGAAACGGACCAAGCATCAGACAAAACCCCACGAGAATAACAAATATAACATGAAAACCAAATACATGAATTTGGGATAGACAAGTACCGTGCCACGTCTTATCTCAATTTCTCAAAAATAAGAGAAAACACAAACGACTCAACGTTAAAATGCAACACACACAGAAACGAACAATAATATAACAATGGCCATCTTCCTGACTTTGTAAAATATTAATTGTGCGTTTTAAACCTTAAAAAGTAAAATCACGAAAATACTAAACTCAGAGGAAAATTCAAAACGGACAGTCACTAATCAAATGGCAAAATCAAAAGCTCAAACACATCAAACAAATGGATAACGACTATCATATTCCTGTCATTTCTTATATAACAAATATTGGATTGAATCTGATTTTATGGCTTGCTAAACCTCTCACTTGAATGACAGTCGCATCAAATTCCATTATATTGACAACGATGCGTGAACAAACAGACATAACAAGTAAAAATGGTAAAAATAGGGTATTATGTTATTTCAACTGATCGGGCGGAGCTTATGTTTTAATTTGTGTAAGAACAGGTTATTTGAAGATGTGTGTGATAAGGATGATTGCCGTTATAATTATTATTGAATTCTAATCACTAATCAGTGTTACCAAACGCATATACAAAAGAACTGAATGTATGATATGGGACTAATAATTGGACACTTCATTGATGACCTTATCCCAAAACTCCTATCTATAGATGGATTGGCCTTAAATGAGCGAAAGTCTTAAACTCCGCCAAGTCAAACAAAATTAATCTAGTAATACACCAGTCAACATTGTCTTTTAATCTTGAGTAAAGTAATAAAATTGAGAATGGAAATGGGGAATGTGCCAAAGAGACAACAACCCGACCATAGAAAAAAACAACAGCAGAAGGTCACACACACGTTTTTTAATGTAGCGAGAAATTCCCGCGAAATTCCGGAGTCGTCCTTCAGCTGGCCCCTAAACAAATATATACTGGTTCAGTGATAATGAACGCCATACTTATTTCCAAATTGTACACAAGAAACTAAAATTAAAATAATACAAGACTAACAAAGGCCAGAGGCTCCTGACTTGGGACATGCGCAAAAATGCGGTGGGGTTAATGTTTGTGAGATCTCAACCCTCCCCCTATACCTCTAGCCAATGTAGAAAAGTAAACGCATAACAATGCGCATATTGTATACTTCCACTGCTCGGCAAAGCACATGGAAATGTGTTCACACCGTTTTTTGTTCTATTTACGGTATAAAATAACTAAAAGCCGTATTTCACATCATATAAAAATTTGATGTTAAGTAAATGTCGATGAGTCAAAAGTTAGCCATCTTGTAACTAAATAGGGCCATTGCAAGCTTTTCATAAAGTTGTCAAAAGATAAATACGCTCACAAAGTACGTAAGGTGGGAAACGATTTGTTCGTCGGAATACGATATACAACTTCAAATAAAACGTTCATCGTATGATTTTTTGAAAAAGTTCATACTGCTTATAGTCTATAAAGGGATAGTGAGATAACAGATCTGTTTTATCATGTCGCCTCATGAACAAACAGATCTTACAGATGTCTTCATACTAACTAAAGCAAGCATTAGACTAAAATCAAACCTTACAGCATTTAAAAAATTAAACATCCAGTTTACCACAAAAAACGAAAACAGTTATAGTTACTTCACACATGAAAAATGCTCGCGGGAATCTATTACGTCATCATTAATATAAAGCGATATTAACCCTCAAAGGAAAACTACAATTAAAATGACCATGAACTTGTATCATTCAAAAAGAGATATAAGTTACTGTAAACAATATTGTTACATTGTTATCAATAGCTATTTATGCGCTTTAGGAATCCCAGTAGACAAAAATAATAATGTATTGGCCAATTATCAGCCAACTCACTACTTAATTAACGTCTGTCAGTAATTGTTGATATGTCTGCCATACTTGACATTTACTGGGGTTGTCCAGAAAAATAGGAACCAAAATAGAGATAATCAAATCAATGAGCGTAAAAACTGTATTTAATTATAGTTATAAAAATAGGAAGTCAATCAGACATTTTAGTCACATCTATCAAAATAATGTCACGCACTTTAGGAGCCTGATCAATGTCCATTATTTTGGTTAATGATAGGCTGAGGGTGCTTACAACAGAAAACTTTAGAAATGATATTTATAATTTTATAGAGAAAGTTTTATAAGCAATCTGAAAAGTGAAGAACAGCGGTATTACTAGACAGATGAAAATTTACTTAACATACATATGTGAAGCAAAATTTTTATAAAACGGAATACATTATTTTTTTTAGGAAGATCAACACTAAACGGACATTACAGCTTAACATGTCTGAGGTCAAATACTCAACAACAAATACATAGGGTTATCGGCCTTTTGGTTTCAGTTGAATAACAGACAGTTGAATGTGTATCCCCATACACATATACCTAAAGCACTCAGTCTTAATTATTGACATCGTTTTATTATAAATAATAATGTTTAAAATTTAATCACAATTTTGATGATATTATCAGATTATAGATTACGACGCCCATGATATTTGAGACGTGAATTGTCATTGTACACTATCATTCTCTAGGGAAAACTTATCTGTACTATCCGGGCAATTGTAACAATTTTTTGACACATTTTTAATTACTATTGCTTATAATGCTTTAATTCGAATGAAAATTCATGGATTTCATTTGTCCCCAATATAGGGCTTATTTAAAATTATGATTTATTATCTCGATGAATCGAATTTAATTCAACAACAACATATGTCTGTTTGTTAAAATTTTACTTTCATTGTTCTTTTGATACGTCGAAACTAGAACACAATTTGATTTTCATTGAAAGTCGATACATACAGGTCATTTTATTTGGTTTTTAGGTCTAGACAAGTTACATATGACTTAAATAATTATCGTGTCAAATCATGTACTCCATATGTATGTGGCTCAAGTAATGTTCAAATCCAAACGAAATTTCCAGAGCATTTCTTTTTTTACATGTTTGGTTTGTAAGTGTCGACGTTTCATTAGTAAAGTTCGATAAAAGTAGTTAAAAGTTTTTATTTTCTGACATGTTTATTCATCAAATTTTATCATGAAACAATGGACTTAAGATTTCGGGTCAAAAAGGACACTTACCAAACTTACTTATTGTTATAGCCAGAGGCAATATCCATCATTTAAACATTTCCGTTTGATATCAAACAACATATAGTCCAAAATACAAATATTTTTCGAATTCACGCTTGTACAGCTTTAACGAATCAGAAAATAGAAAATGGTGTCGTTTGGACACTTGGTAGGTAGTAAAACATAATCCAATTATATGACAAACATGGCTACCATAAAGATAAACATGTCGATTTTCTGGAAATTAAAGTTTTTAATCAGAAAACTGACACAAATTAATCACAAAAATATCTATCTTATAATTAACAGTCTTACCAAAGTATTCACCTTTCTTTGCTTATCATTGTATTTTGTCTTCATTGTTATGCCTTTCGCTAGCATGCCGATTTCAACAATCAGTTTCCAAATGGGTACTGATCGATTTTGTGTGTTTTTTTTTATTAATATTATGTAGAATTATTTTAGAAAACATCTTTAAAAAAAAGAGGTATTGTGACAGAGCGTTCACTTCAATCAGAGGTAAAATATCTTTTATTGATGACGTCTTGTACCACAAATAAACCACATTTTAATGAGCATCTAATATTTCTTTTAAAGTGACCAGAAAAGATATAAAAACGTAGAAATTGATTCATATATTGATATGTTCGATGATTTTGATGAAGATTGGCGACGTGAGAACGTAATGATTCTTATTTCACACTGTCCACTTCCCATTTCTAAGCAATTACACACACACCTTTTTTCCTATAAGCATCATATGGCAATTTCGTAACTCAATTAATATTTTACTTTTGGTAATGTAAATAATGTACAATATGCTAAATTCATCAACAGGAGATGCAAAATCTGCCTCAATAGAGTTGTGAATAAGAACGATAGATATCGACACTACATTACCTTTACAGGTCTATGCTGTCTGTTTGTTGTTTTCTTTGTAAGCCATGACGTTGTTAGTTTATTTTTGATCTACGAGTTTGACTGTGCCTTTGGTATCTTTCGCCCCTCTTTTCACGCTTTTTCTAATTCGTTTGAATCCCTCATAATTTATTTTCTTTGATTTACTGGTTGTCAATGAGTAATATACATTTGTATTTCGGTCATATCAGTTTTTTATGCTAGCAAACATTTTTTTATTTGGTTTTTAAACATTAATCCCCGAGCTTGGAGGATAAAAATGTATTAATCTGAAAACACCAGTTACGCTCAAAGGAATCCTTTTCTGTGTTTATTCACATAAATGTAGGATATTGCTGTGACCTTTTCATTTTTTTTGTCATTTTAAGTATCATTTGTTCATGCGAGGAATCAAAAGATGAACAGAACAGGACGTTTCTTATTTGGATATAACTATACTTTGTTTTAATAGACCAGTTTTAAACAATGACTTATTATTGAGTATTTTTAATGATTTTGCGAAAAAAAAAGTACACGTCTGTGTTTGCATTGCATGACAAATAACCGTATTTTTTTTTAAGTGCATGCCGTTTGGGAATTGTTTTCCAATCGAACTTAAAATGGCATTTTACCAATATCCGAGTGAATTACAATAAATTACTATACATGTGAAAACTTAATATATTTTCAATTTAGGATCGAAAGAGTAATTAAAATTTATAAATACCGTTTACTCAACGCTTGTTTGTTGAAATGCTAAAAGGCATTTGCACTTGATGAATGCGTTTTATATAACTGTTTTATTTAACTTAATGTTGGGTAAATAATAAGTAAAAATTTATTGTTTTCCCTTATAAAAAAAAATGGAACCCTATTGCAGTCAGAAATTTCAAATAAAACAAAACATGCAAATTAGGGAGATATAGGTTGAAGATCGATAAAAACACTATACATATATATTTAACAAAATAAAATAAAAAGATTGTATGTCATAAGTATTAAAAAATGACTTCTATCAAATGCTGTTTTCAATTAACGAATAACAAGCACAGGCGCTACGTGTTCACAGTATCATGATATTGCTGAACATTAAAATAGATGACAAAATGCAATCATTATGTTAAATATAGTTGTACCAAACGTCTACACGACTTATTGTTTGTCGAGTTTTAAAAAAATAATCTGACAGTTCTTGTCCATTCGTTTTTGATGTGTTTTGTCAGTTGATTTTACCATGTGATTATGGACTTTCCGATTCGATTTTCCTCTGAGTTCAGTATTTTTGTGATTTTAATTTTTTTTATATCCATCCTCGTCCCTTGGTTCCTGGTTCGTATTTGTCTCATTGGCAATCATCACTGTTTGTTTATTATCATGAGTAACGTAATTTATGCATCGTAAAAATTTGAGGAAAAAACTTCAACTGAAGAAATACCTTTAGACAAGAAATATTTCCTCGCACAAAAGCGCATACAATTAATAGGATTGCATTTGTAAACAGTCCGATTTTACGTACTAGATATTGTATGACTATCTTTGTGTGTAAATTTATCCAAAATTAGAAAAACATCATTAACTTATTTTGCTCAGCCCATTTGCATGCTTGAATTTAAGAAATACATACATGTATATATGCATAGTAGTACCATACAGGTATAATTATTCAGGACTACCAATAATTAGCAATGTCATTAAATCACCAATACCAGAAAGTCGTTAAAAATCATAAACCACCAAGGGAATTTACTAGTTAGGATTATGACATGAATATTTAGAATTAATTTTTCTTTGACAGTTACTTGTCCCAAACCATGACAATTAAATTCTATTTATGGTGCATGCATATTGAGTAAAGGCAAGAGCAATCAACCGATATATTAATCTCACAAAGGAATTAGGAAGATCAGACAATTACCGAGGGTGTCGAAAGAACTCAAAATAAGCGAGAGCGGATGGGTTGACATGCTGAATGTTTTCTGTTCATTCCCCATCTCCAAGGCGAATCCACACTCAGTCAAAATATCAGATTCGGGAATTTAACACAATCGGTAAAATGACGGATAAGACGACTATTCGGGTATCTAAAGCTCGAAGACTGTGGAAAATCATGTCCCAAGTGAGGTGACACACAAACATATCAGATATATCAATCGATTCGTAATGGTAACCGTAAATATAGTGTTGATTTTATTTGGAATCATGTTTAAATATTACGAATCATGCATAATTTATCAGTATGACTAAAGGCAATGCTGTAATGAAATTAGAGCTTAGTTATCGTTTTAAATACATTTGAAATTTAAATGCGATAAATTCAGAACGGACACTTCTGCTTCATACATGTCAGGTCATCTTGTGATTAAAAGTGTAATTCACATTTAGCTCAATTGCAATGATACAGTTTTGTCATATATACACATTCTATCTACATTGCAAATTACATTGTATATTTACTGAATAATAAAGGCAACAGTAGTACACCGCTGTTCGAAATTCATAAACCGATAGAGGAAAAAAACAAATTCGGGTAACAAACTTAAACTGAGGGAATCGCTTCAAATATAAAAGGAGAACTACGACAAAACAGAAACGCAACACACCGAAACGAACTATAATATACCAATGGCCATTTTCCTGACTAGGTACAATACATTTTAATAAAAATGAATGGTGGGTTGACCCTGGTTTTTTGGCATGCCAAACCTCCCGCTCTTATGGCAACATTACATGATAGTACAATACAAATAAATGGGAGAACATATAAGACAGAAACACACACGATTAATACCTAACACAAGGTTCCAGGTTTAAAATTTAATACACAAGACGCGCGTGGCGTCTACACAAAACTAACCGGTGACGATCAGTTCGAAAGCTGCCCATACATAGGCGTTTCGAATCGATTGAAATACTAGGTTTTGTTTGCTTGTGTACAGCAGCAGTAACTATTTAAAGATATGATTTTATTCAAACTGATATTTATGTTTTAGTTCCAAAAGCTTCATTCAATGGTATTCAATATCGTTTGTGACAGATATTATGTTTGGAACCTTTGTTTGGCTTCTGAAATGGCAGAAACCAATATCAATCTTTAGTGAATTATATAATATTGATTAAAAGGCTAAAACATAATGATCTATAGCTAGTTTTCAACTTCATTGTATAAACGTCATTAAAATGTAAATATGAAGTCATAAACACGTGATTATTGACATTCAGGACTATACTATATCACGCATAGTTTAATATAAATGTAAGATATGAGAAACCGACTGACTCCAAGAAATATATAGCTCATATCAATCCCTTTTGTAGGACACGAGGTTGAAATTTCTGTTTGTTTTCCAAAAGTTTAAGTTTAAATTTAGGGGTTTAGCCATTATTCCAATAAAATAAAACCAACTGACTCTAACATAACAATGTTAAAGTAGATCTGATTCTTTACTCCCTACCATCCGATCAAGAACCTGTATGTTCCCTTCCAACGTTTATGGCAACACTACCTAGCATTGCACAGTCGCCGTATCCCCCTATCCCTATAGCTGATGAAATCAGCTTTCATAATATGTATGTACGTTGGTGTATTATATTCTTTATTTGATTGCTATTTCTGATTCCCGCCAGTTTTTTTTCATTGGCTAGAGGTAAAGGGGAGGGTTGAGACCTGACAAAACATGTTTAACCCCTGCATGTTTGCCTCTGTCCCAAATCAGGAGCGTCCGACCTTTGCTCGTCATGTATTATTTTTAATTTTAGTTCATTTGTATCTTTCAAAGTTCAGTATGATGTAAATGTTCACTGAACTAGTAGATATTTTTGTAACCGGCCTGCTAAAGCACGACGACGGTTTTTCTCGATGTGTTGATGACCCATAAGTGGCCTTCGTCTGTTGTCTGCTCTTTGGGCGAGTTGTTGACTCTTTGACGTATTTCCCATTTCTATTCTCATTTCGGAGCTGTTGATACTTCTGAAGGTTTTTTTTTAAGTATTGAATTTCAGAATTCTACGTTTTTTGTATTCATGTCTTTTTTTTTCTGAATTATAATTTGTATAACCCCTTGGGATCTTTTACCCAATTACCTGTTGAAGGTTGGGTGTTCGAACACATACAGTCTTAAAGTTATAGAGGAAATTTTTGTGTTTTGACAATTATAAATCGGAGTATATGAAACAGTTCACCTAAAATATCATTGATTTTGGTAAATGATGTCAATTATTGTTGAGCACATTAAATAATGAATATGGGAGACACATTATAGATTAAATGATTAAAAAAATATACACTTTATTTAATTTACAGATTTTATCATCATTACACAATTGCATCAGACAAATACTGGGTCATATAGGGATGCAAAACTTAGAGCAAACAAATTTCCACTTAATACACAAAACAGTCATCGTGGTAATGTTGTTTTGATAGGAATGTCGTTATGATACAACATACCATATCAGTAAGTTCATAATTTAGGACAATGTATATACAACTGCTGGCTCTGTTATTCAATTTGTAGTTCACACAGACGGATTATCTCCCCGGTTATATTAAATAGTCGTCTGACATCGCCTACGTGTTTTGTGTTATCACCTATCACTAGTTTTTAATCAGATGTGTTTTGGAAAATGACAGTTACGATTGGTGTTGTCTGTGCCATTTCTTTATAATCCATTTAAATGCAATAATGCATGACAATCATATGTTTTAATGGGCTTCATAATATACCAATGAGTCATACGGATCTAATATTTCAATTCATGAAGACTACAAAGTCTTAAGACTAATAAAGTGTGCATAAAAGTTTCCATTGTTTCAACGTTAACTATTTTTTGCAATTTTTAACTTTTCAATACCTTCAGGGGTTACTTTCAATACATTTCTGCAGATAGAAGGATGTTTTTGTTTCCGGGTTTTCTACATCATATATCTAACCAGTCACAAACAGAGACGGAAAATACATAGGGGACATTAAAACTTAAAAATGAAACGACAATGCCAAGCCAAAGGAAAGGAAACAATACAAAAAACAACAGGGAGGCTCAAGACTAAACAAGACGTACGCTACACATTCTTGAGGTGATTTTCACAGTAGAACGAAGATCCTTCTCTACATATTGCACCCGTCTTGACATGTGTATGAACTCAGTAGAAGTATGATATATTGTTCATTTTGAACATCGGTTATATCAAAGATAATGGAACTGATGATTTTCAGCTTTTATTTTTTCAATCTTTTTTTATGTTTTATTAATTTAGCTGACTTTTTGTTTGTTATTTCAATGTTCTCTTAAATAGACAATATGATTTTGTAATTTAGGCAACTTTGTCTAGATAAACAGCATTTAGTAATCAAAAATCCGTTGTTAGGCGACTCCCTTTTCACTGGCAAATAAAACAAATCCGTTGTTTGGCAAAACATCTTTTCACTGAAATATAAAACGATCCTTGATTCGAGAGTTTGTTTACAATGTTTATCATTGTTTCCTTAATACATTTATTTAAAGTGGTCCAACAAGCCCTTTGACATACCATGTTCTTTTTGGGTAGATCAATTAGCTAAATACGTTCGAGGTCGTCTACAAGACAACAAATGTCTGAGGTGAATGACCTTTTTCAGAACAATTACATAATAATAAATTTAAACTTAAAATATACCATGCTATAACATAATTACTTAAGCACTCAGTTTTGATTATTGGCACCGTGTCATATTAAATACACTTTGTCAAATTTCCAGTTGAATACGATTTTGATGATATAATCAGATTGTGGATTACAAAGACAACGATATTTAAGTGTAAATGACTGTGAAAATTGTAGGTTTTTACAACATTGAATAAAAACAGGCCACATTATTTTTGTCTATCATAGACTGGACAAACATATTTTTTATATCAATTTACCTATCTGCCTTGTATGTGAGTTTGTTTAGTTTATGTGAAAATGCACTTGTTTACTTGTCGTTGATGATGAAAATCCAGACAATTTTGTTCTACTTAGACATAGACACATCTTTTTAAGAATATTGTGAAGTATGGGTCAATGCATTTTAAGTCATATTAAGAACAACAGTTTTATTACACTTTGAGCTTTTCACTGCATTGGAATGAAACACATTACAAACGGTGAATAATTTGGAGGGTGTCTGTCAAAGATATGAAAACAATACACCAACCGGTAAACATGTGATTTACCCAATTTATACGACTCAGTGAGAATATTTTGGCTAAACAATTGACAGGATGTTAAAGATTATATACGAAAAGAGGCTTATGTTCAGCATTCAACATGACATTTATTTTCGAACCATTTTTAATAGATATAAGAAGATGTTGTACCGGTATGAGTGCCAATGAGACGACTCTCTATCCAAATAAAACTTTATAAAAGTCAACCATTATAGGTCAAGGTACGGTCTTCAACACGGAGTCTAAGCTCAGATCGAAGCTAAAAGTAGCTACCGTCGGGTGCAGACAAAGCATTTCATGAAGCTGGGCAGAAGTAGTTAACGAGGGTTTTCTCGCGTGCACTTCGTATAAATGCCGTATTACCTCTGCGTTAAATTCACATTTTCAGTAAACATAAAAAGTAAACAGGCATTTACTTTCGCGTTTTCCTCCTCGTTAACGCAAAAACGGCGTTTTTTTAAATCATATTAAGGATAAACGGACGTTTACTTTCGCGTTTTCCTCCTCGTTAACGCGGAAACGGCGCGTCTTCTAATTATGTAACGGGTTAACGGGAATTTACTTTCGCGTTTACTTCCGCCTAAACTTCTTCTAGTTAAAAAGCTAACGATTCAGTGGCTGCTATTTCGTCATGAGAATGTCTCGTTTATCAAAAGTTTTAGATTAACTTTGTTTTGTAACTTGTAAATGGTATTCTTGTAAAGTCCTAATTGTCCTTCAGGCATGGTTAGTCTGACCTCGACCTCATTTCATAGTTCAGTGAAAGGATAAGTTTCTGGGCAGAGTTCACCTGACCTTACCTCATTTACATATATTATTGATAATGGTAATTTTGTGTTATACGTGATGTGTTACCATTTTCTCTACAACTTTAGACACAATTCAGTCATAGTTAGTAATGGATGATGTCGCTGTAGAATTCATTTGAACAAAATTGGATTTCAAATCCTAATTTTTAATGTGATAATGTTTATGTTCATACTTTTCTCAGGCTATTTAGGACATCATTTCACTAGTTTTCTTTAAGGGGACGACCATTTAAAATTTGATCGGGGAGGTAGGATTTCGAGAATGAATACATTAGCCAGGTATGAACTAAAATTAAATCACTTTGCAACAAACAGGATGAATAGTCTGCAACATCAAATGCAGGATAGTTGAAGTTAAAATTATGTTTAGAAAGTAAAAGGACCAAAATAAGCATGCGTGGCAACAGATTAAATGTATGGTCAGTCAAGGAGAAAAAATCCATTCTGTAAGTGTCTGTTTAAATCAGTAACTTATTTTGGTCGCTGTCTGCTCTATGCTATGCTGTTTGTTTTTGTCACATTTAAGACCGTTATTTTTTTAGTTCGAATTGTTTTATAATTTGTCTTTGCGGGGCGATTATCGCTGATTATATTTGAAACTACAAATGTATTAGTTTCACAGAAAAAAAATCCAATATGAAACATGGTATAGATTTAACAGGCATATTCAGCTTTGACATTACTGCAGTTGTGCCTGTAAGTTGAAGCTATGAAACATTGTTGTCATCACATAATATCAGTATGATGTGCCAAATTCCGGGTGTGAGATAAAACCCGACCGATATCATTCTTATACTTCAATTATAACAAAAAATTTATTCTATATGATGTTCAAAGTTTTTGAAAACCCCACAGAAAACATATTCCTCTGAACATATGAATAAACTACAAAGCAAACTGGCTATACAAACAAAATCAAAACAAACAAAAGGATTGAGTAACTGCTGTCCTTGTTGAACACTTTATAGTGTTTGCAACAAAATGGTTAATGACTCGAGGTAATCCGTTTTTCAATAATAACTACTGTTGTCAACGGTTAACCGGTTAACCGGTTAACCGTTCGAACGACCGAATACCGAATACCAAAAACGCTAACCGGTTAACCGGACTTTTTTCAATTTTAATAGATATGATATAAATTTGTATTGAAATCATCAAATAGTTATGTTTTCTTTAAAAAATGTCGTCGTGGTAATTAATTTGACGGATCAATTGTCCTATATATTGATTGCTATTGTTAATCCAAAAATATAAAATTAATTAAAACTTGTCTCTCAGCTCGGGGCAAGAGCTCAAGGAAACATAATTAGTATACATGTTTTTTTAACAGTTACTTTAAATCAGTAATACGATTAAATTTTACGATTCACTTCATTATTTCATTTTTGATCTAATAATGTGTAGATCTACATCAGAATGTGCAATCTCCGTCGTGCAAGTTTTTGTCATACTTTAAACCAATTGCTAACTCAAAAACTGTAAAAAGCAAACCAACGTGAATGTTATCAATGTATACTTGATGGCACGAGTATCAGGATAAATCAATTCAAAGTAAAACACTCCACATTATTTTCGAAGACAACAAAAAAAAAAAAAATGAAAGAATCATCGATTTCAGACATATTCAATTCTACGAGATCAAGATTTTTTTTTTTAATTTTCAATCTGAAATTTGATTATAAAAGTATAACCGCGACAGGAATCTTCACAGACAAGTTATGATACAAAGGAAAAATTTCAATCCATCGTATTATAAAAACGTAAATGTATGATTTGAATGGAAGGTAGTCACATTGACACTCAGACCACATCTTCTTATATCATAGTGTAAGGTACTATTGATAAGGTCTTCAAACACCAACTTAAACTACCGGTTAACCGTTTAATCGGTCGAACGATTATCCGAGTAACCGGTTAGGCAAAAGTGTACGATTTGACAACACTAATAATTACCCAACATTGACTCATTTTTTTCAATTTTAATTGCAAATTACTTCAAACTGACTTAAACATCTCGTGATGCTAGACATAGTAATAATTTTGTTTTCGATGTAAATGGGATACAGTTAGGTTCTTTTAACCACCAACAAGGAACACAATAAATTTGTCTAAAAATTCACCATACAATGCGATATTTAGCGGTAAATTAAAAAAAAAAAAAAAAAAAGGAAACACGAAATTTAGAAAATTGTGACCACAATAATTATTGTAAAATATAATTGTTTTTCCAATAACGTGCCAGAATAATCAGCCTTGTAAGAGTACTTTGTGCACATTGGGTACACCACTTATAGTCGATGGCAAGGAAAGAGCCGTGGAGTAGTGGTTGGTGCATCGGACTACTAACAAAGATTACTGGTTCGATTCCCGACTGGGATGAAAATTTCAGGAACTGAATTTTCGGTTCTCCTTTGACACCATTTGCGAGTATGGTCTCGAGGAAACGATGATAGTCCGTCGGAAGGGGACGATAAGTGGCTGACCCGTGTTAAGAGAGAGCCATATCTTTTTCACGTTAAAGACACCTTTCTAGATTTCGAAAAAGAGCAGGCTAATGCCGCTATAAGGCAGCACTCGCACCCGCAAAGTGGAAAGGGATTAATATAAGTTGCAAAACTTGTTTCCCAAACCACAATCACGATCATTTTTACTGTAATTATATCTAAAGAAAATTAATGTAAGTGATTTTGTGAAATAACACATACATATATATGTTTGGATTACATAACATATTACATGATTTACTTTTGTGCAGGTTGTGAAAAATTGTTTTGCAATCGACCTCTATGTGGCATTTTACCAATATCCTGCTGAATTACAATAGATTTCCGCATGTGTGAAAACTTAATGTATTTTCAATTTAGGATCGAATGAGTAATTAAAATTGTTAAATGCTGTTTACTCAACTCTTATACATGTATGTTAAAATGCTAGAAGACGTTTGCACTTGGTGATTGTATTTTGTATTACTGTTTTGTTTTACTTAATCTTAGATTAATAATGACCTTTTGAAAAGTTTGAAATATTATTTCCTGAAATTAGGTCCTGAATTTTAGATATAATTACAATAACAAACTAGGAAGATACGCTTTGACTTTACAATCCGTTAAAGAACAATACCTGCATGTCCATTATTACAATTATGGCATTCTGGATGACTATTGGCTACCTTTGTCATCACTTTTGGAACTAATGTTAAATGCGCCTCATTAAGAATCCAAGTTTGCATCCTTGTTAGTTGGTCACATGCAGATAGTTGTCTAATTGGCATACTTGTTATCATAATAATTTATTACCTTGTGTAGTATGGTGCATTTTATTATGACCTATCATATATTTGAATTTAATTTTTCTTTAGCAGCTGCCATAACAAAATCATGACAGTAAAATTCATTTAAAGTTCATGTATTTTGAATTAAGGCAACAATAATGAACCGCTGTGAAATACACAAACATCTATAAACGACAAATCTAAATTGAAAATATAAATGATTATATCGCGTGAACTACTAAAGATGCTTAGCCGACTGCGTTGAGAGGCTACACGTTTCCGTATGCACGTTCCCCAATGCAAAGCAACATTCTGTAAGTCAGAAATATAACAGTTTTTCATTCGTTTGAAATAAACTCATCATAGATACCAGGATTAAAATTTTATATGTACGCCAAACGCGCGTTTCGTCTACAAAAGACTCTTCAGTGACGCTCGAATAAAAAAAAAAGTGTTTGAATGTTTTATTTTGAAATTTATTCAGGGACTTTTGTTATTTTCTTTATTTCCAAATGTCACAATTGTCAACCGGATACCGTCGATAAAAGTACCGATTAGAACATTTTTCAGATTTCTAAATATCAAAAACGTGTCGGTAGTGCATTGATACACACACATGTATAAGACATATCATACCGGTGAAACAATCTGTGCTGGTGACCGGAAAATGTATGTAATGTTGATTTCAGACGAAATACTTATGCTTCAAAATGCAACATTTGTTTAAATTTGACAACCAATTCGGAGCAGTATCTGCTTACCGTTCTGGAGTGCCCGACATCATCCAGAGTTTTTCAGTAGGATCCGTGTTGCTTAGTCTTAAGTTTTTTATGTTGGGTTTTGTGTACTGTAATTTATTTGTCATTTTAGTCATTGCGATTTCAGTTCATTTAGACTTGTGAGTTGGAATGTCCTCTTGATATCCTTCGTCCCACGTTTTAGCATTATGACAACAATTGATTCTGGTGTAGAATTAAAAATTATTCATTATGAATACCAATGCATTAAATCTACAAAGCTCATATATACTGTTGTAACATGTACTGAAATACTACAATTTATCTGCTTGTATAGAATAGCGTTGAGTATTTCGGGATATGATAAAAACCAAACTGATATTCAGGTTTCAGTTTAATATCAAAATTTGATGCAATTGTACTGATAGAATATTACAACTGAAATGGCACAACCATTCCCTAATATTTTGTAATTTTTAAAAATTTTGGACCAAGCCAAAAAATATGATATAGTTCTGTCACTTTATTGCATAAATAGAAGTAAAAAGAGGTCGTTTGAGTGCCAATGAGACAACTCTCCATTCAAACGTCATTTTAATATGTATACGAAGTCGTAAACAATGATTATTGACATGAATGACTGTACTATATCACATGTAGTTTAATATTAAAGTTAAATATGAGCAACCAACTGACTCCATGAAATATATAACTCATAGCATTCCTTTTTTATAAAACGACATGTGGAAAATCTGTAACAGAAACGCTGTGCTCCAAACCTTGAGTTAGTTGTGCAGCAAGATTTAAGCAATACAGCTGAACCTGCTTGAGGAGTATATGTATGTTGTGTACAAATTGTAATGTTGTATGAATTATTATTTGCACAAATTTTTTATACAAGTTATCAATGCTTATTAACCGCTTAACCCAAATGAATGATGCATGCACTCTCTTTTGTTTTGCATATTTCTTCCATAGTTCTATGACTACACGAAACAGCCTAATACTGAGCATTAATACAAAACATTATAAGAACACACACATATTTTTTTATGGTTATGATTAAGGTATAACGAAAAAAATGAAAATACAATTAAAACCATTCAGGTTTAAAAACTTGCATCTTGTAAACAGCATATATTTGGAACAAAATAATTAAATATAATAAAGATTGCATAGATTTTAAAAGCTTATTCGGGTTTTGGGATTTCTATTTTAAAACAAGCATACACAATGCAATTGCTGGTGGTTTTAATTATTATTTTTTTCTTATTTGAATTGTTTTACATTGTCATTTCGGGGCCATTTATAGCTGACTATGCGGTATGGGCTTTGCTCATTGTTAGAGACCGTACGGTGACCTGTAGTTGTAAATTTCTGTGTCATTTTGGTCTCTTGTGGAGAGTTGTCTCATTTTTATATACACAATACATTTGCCAATAAAATGTGCTTATGCCATAAATACAATCGAATCTGCATATCTTTCAATTAGGGATACGCGTACAAAGTTATACATTCGTTTCTATTTAAAAACTTTAAATTTGCTACTTGCTATTCAAGGACTTGCAATTCATCGTAAGACTATTGCAACTTCTTTTGACCAAATCTTTTGTGTTGTACTTTCAAATCTTCATTAGCATCGTCATTAAGTAACTGTGTCACAGATAATCTCGATATGCCACCATCTGTCGCTGTAACCTATACAAAAGACCCGAATACAGCAGTTTTTAAATTATCCAACTCATTTATTGACGTACAAAAGAGGTTTAACATGACATATTTTATATAAATCATAAGATGATTATTTTTTTTCAATTAAGAAATATCGGCTAACATTTTTTGTTCTATCTGTACATGATAGACACAGTTAGTAATATTTAGTAAAATAAGGTTTTGACAAGTTTAATGATTGCTGTTTTAAATGTCATAATATCATCCTATCAACGGAAATTGATATACTGATTATATTGTGCTATGTTTCAGGCGACTGTGTGTAATATAACTAATATATCTTTTTTTTTTTATTAAATTAAAAATGTCAGAAGTTTATCTAATACATGATATGTTCTTTTTTTTCTTTTTTTTTTGTACATAAGAAAGAAGTCAATGCAATGGGTCGCTATAAATATCGTATTGTATTTTCTATTAGATAATACCTATATGCAGGTCGAACAGTATAATGTCTATTGAATCTAGATATCACGACCATATCACAATTATACCAGAGGGATAATGTTTAATATAAAAATGCAAAACTCAGTGGAAACAAAGGCCCACTTAATACCAAAACATTTATCTTGATAATGTTGTTGTGATAGGAGTTTCGTTATTATACAACACACCATATCTTTAATTCACAATGGAGGGAGTTAATATAAAATATGTATATACAGCTAGTGTCTGTTATAAATCATCTTTTTCTGCACATAAATGGGTTATCTCCATAGGATTCACCCAATAGTCGTCTAAAACGCCTTAATTTTTCATTTAATTACTTATCGCTAGCTTTAAATCCGATTGTTTTCCGGAACCTTGCTGTGTTTCAGAAAACGACAGAAACGGTTGGTGTCGTCTGTGCCATTAGTTTATCATCGATTAAAATTCAATTATGAAAAGGTTATATTTTTAATCGGCCTCACAATACACTAATGGGTGAAACGTGTTTAATTTGTCTGTTATTCAAAAGGAATACTAAGCATCAATAGTAATGAAGTATCCGTAAAAGTAGGCAATATGGGAAAGCCATTATACTCTTTACTGCACTGTTTAATCTTTTAACCTGTAATAACCCATTTCTCTGACGTCAGTCTATTGTTCTAACAGTGGATTGTTTTTTTCAAGAATCCTCTGACCACCATGTTAACTTAAGATAACTTCTATCATAACTTTAAACTTTTAACTTACGATATGTTATCCTCTCAAAAAAACTAGCGCGTATATTCGTCAGTAAAGTCTGTAGTCTATCCGTGATACCACTAGACCACGAGTGCTGATAAATATTATTATTTAAATATCACTCTTATAGCGTATATCTGTCAATACATGCCAATAAACTGTATTTCTGTCTTTTTGTTATTTAATAAAATATATAAACAGTTTAGAATCAAGGAATTGTAAATATTACTTATAAGTTCAATTCCATGATAACAAAATTCTAGGTACACATTACACTATAACTTTTAACGTACAAGGCCTTTCCCTTTTCATCATAACAAATGCTTACTTTAGATTTCAGTATTATAATGACATCATACCATGATCACTTAGTTTTTCCTTGTTTGATTATAAATAGTCCAAATATACATCAACATTTAACGGACTCTAATCTGAATTAAGTGTGAAAAGCTACGACTGTAAAACTACGTCTTTGACGGTAAAACCAGAAAACAAATCGTCAACTTTATATGAAAAATGAAATATAGATACCTCTAAGTTAAAAAAAACAATATTTTGGTAGAGAAAAACATTACAATAAAAAATATTCCGGGTACTTGGCTTGAACTTAGCACTGTTAACAACGCAGTTACTTCTTTCGGTGCCAACGACTAGACGATCACGGCTATGAACAGCTATATGTTTCATTGCAAAATTGACATAATAGTATATTGTACATGTGTAGCAAGAGAAAGTCTGCTTGAGTTTTATAATGCGAACCCAAAACAAAAATAGTTTATTGATTAACTGATCGACGATGGAAGCCAAATGTTATAACGTTAAAATAATCAAAACATAATGAAAGGGTACCAGTTTACACTAACATTATAGATAGTTTTTGATTTAAGAATATCCATTGTATCTATTTTATCATCAACTGGTGTCTAATGGAGTAGTGTTCTTGTGACAGTTAGACTTCATTTAAATTTAAAATGTTTTTTATTATTTTGCCCGTTTTATAGGTATGATGTAAACTCAATCAAATAGGATATAATAACACCATTGACTTGCAAATTAGGTTATTAAAAACTATATATTATGTAAATATTAAAGGTTTCTAAATGTTGATTTTTTTTTTAACTTTCCAAAAAAGATAAAAAATAGTTCATATATTTTAAAATTATATGTCTTTTTGAATGAATCATAAATACTAAAATTTAATCAATATAAATTATTTGTAATGATTAAACATTGAATTAAATAATTATTTTAGAAATATAAAATCTAGTATTAAAAAGGGGAGATAACAACACATTTAAGTGAACTGATATTAAGTTAACTATACATGTGAACCGTGTGGATCTAATCATTGCCAGCTATTATAGAATAAAAAAGACCAAATACGAAATTATTTTCTTGAAATTCCGTTGATTTATTGTCAGATCATGAAACAGATAGTCGTTTCACTAGAAATGGGTTAAGCTAGAATATTGATAAGAAGTAACGGATTCGTTAACGATAATCAACGAGCGACTTTAGTCGCTCGTTGATTATCGTTTACGAATCCACTACTTCTTATCAATTCTCTACTACTTAATAATCCCTTCAAAGGTGAACTGGTTTACATTTCGGTAAAAGTAAATATGATCAGATTTCTGGATATTATAGATCAGCAGCGTATATACTGGTAATTGGTCGTTTAACTTTAAAGATTTTTATTTTTATTTTCATTCTAGACCTCAGACAAAAGCCTCCAGGAAAGTCGCAACAATATGTAGGTTTACAGTATATGAATAAACAAACAGCTTTAACACATCAAAAACCATTCAGTAGGAAATTTGGTAAACAGATAATTAGACATGACAAAAAATGATATATAAACTCAAAGATTGATTAAGTTGAAATTAAAATGTTTCGTGTAGCTGATAAAGTTCATGCTTTATGTACCTTTTTGGGTTTTATATGATGTTTTCTGTATTAATAAATCATACAAATGTCTATTTGCATCTACCTCAATGGACACCCGAAATATAGCCTAGATATTTTATGACTTGAATCTCTTGTACTGCTGATGATTTTTTTTTTGTTAACAGTTTTTCGACATCTTCTTTAGTTTTTGCCCATAATACTAACAATGTCGTCATTTTAGAACAATAACAACCAACGATTTAATTAGTTTTGTCTTACTTGTAACACTTTTCTCGTGAATACCTTTTGGTCTTTAAATTATTTCTGAACTATTATAATTTCAAAATACTACTCAAATAGTAAAAACAGTGTCACAAGAGAAATAACAATTTGACCATTGTACTTACTTGTGCATCTTGTTTTCTGATAATTTAGCTGTTTGAATTCATACGAAACATCAATTAAAAACATTATCAAAATACGAGGCCAGTTGCAACAATTCTGTTTTGAGACAACCTATAATAAGGTAATATTAATTAATAAACTGTTCATAAATTGTTGAATTGTTCGAAATATTAAGGATGTGTTACCTCAGCGACATATTACCCTACGAAACGCGCGTATGACGTACATACTAAGTAAGCCTATAATCTATGACGAGTTCATTTGTATCAGTGGTATCAACCTTAAAATTGAATATGTCATCACTGGTTTTAGTTTTTTTAATATTTGAAAAATAAAAATGAATAACTTCTATTTGTAGATTACATCTTGTATTTTAGAATTGATTTACGTAATTTGAACAAGTGTTATCCCTCCTTTTAAACTGATATTTTGTAATACTTCCTTAGATTTCTTTCACTCAGTATTGAATAACGCTTTTTTTCTAAAGGTTAATATATCAGTTACATTATATCAATTTGCATCTTCTCTCATGGGACATGTCATGAGTCAATCGAAGTAAGGAAATATTTCGTTCGTAATATTATCTATTGAATTCACATTGCCAGCATCTATATTCATTCATTCAAAATATTTCATAAGAAAACGTAATCATATTATTTCAATTTCGCTGATTTCCTCTGAATATAAAGATAAGCCTGGTACAGCAACTTATGTATCTAATATTTTTTTAATGATAAAAGATGTTTAAATAATACAAAAATTCTTCAAAAAGTACCAGGCAGTTAAAATGGAGCACTCAAACCATCAACATCCGACTCCGCGAAATAACTAGACAACCAAATAACATATATAGGGTGTGTCGACATGATAAGCGTTCCCTTATATGTACAAAGTACCGTCCTACGAAAACACATTCAGTCAAAAGGTCACAAAAATCTACAATAGGACATACTCGCTAACATTACAATATAAATACTATATATGTATCTTACAGTGTTAAAATCTTGTCGCCAATTTCTAATGGGCACTGTAACACACATATAGTATCAATGTTATACCAATAGTTTGGCGTGCCAATGCAATATCTGGTATCAAGTTCGCGATTCCATATCGTAAATATTCGTAAATCAAATAACAAATGATTCAAAATTAATCCGATTGTGGTAAAACCAATCAACTGATTATAGATATTTATTTATGTAAAGTAACAACTGTTTGATATCAGCAATAATTTCATATATTTAATTGGTAACTCTTTCAAAGGAGAGACACAACATACCAAAAACAGTATATTTTAGCTTAAATACCAACTACAGTCAACAAAACACAAAAGGAATAGGGATGACTAAGCAACACGATCCCAACCAAAATTCGGGGCGATCTAAGGTAAGCAAAGACATTCAATAGGAGTACGTATACACAATCTATCGTTTCAGTAAGTTAAATACAAACCCACTAAAATCTAACTAAGACTACTGTTTGCATGAACTATATCTGGTAAATTAAGGTATAGTAATTCCCGAGAAAACAAAATAACAATGTATCCCTTGTATCCCTTGTATCCCTTGTATCTCAATTCAATAAAGTAAGTGTCAAAATTAGGTTTGGTCGTTAGCATGAACATCCATTGAGAGGAGCATCTCTGTGCAAATCTTAATTAATGACTCGCAGTTTTGAATTTTACTAATAAGATCGAAAAATCAAATGCATAATGCGAGATTCTTGATTTCACTTTCAATACAAAATTTAAAAAAACCTTTGTGAGCACACTCAAATACCCCACGCCCTCACATTGTCTTTGGGCAAACTAAATCGTAACAGATTCTAAGGTTCAAAGATTAATAACTCAAATAAAAAGTAAAACTGATTGTGGATATGCACATTTACTTATTATGTCCTTTTTCGTGACATTATGTTGTGTTTCGGAGGCTAATAGTTGCAGTAGTACATTCAATTCAAAATTAAGAGAGACGTAACTCTAATAAAAAAATCTGACTCGTTATTTCCGTCCGATATGCAGAATCACATATTATGTCCTAATCACCTACACATATTTTTCGAGAAATTCTTGTGTGTGGATTCAAAGGATTTGGGATGACAAGAAGCAGACAGACGGACGGACGGAAGGATATATAAAAAAACATGATAAAAGAAAGAAAGAAAGAAAGAAACAGTTACAATAAAATTGAGAATGAAAATGGGGAATGTGTCAAAGAGACAACAACCCGACCAAATAAAAAACAACAGCAGAGGGTCACCAACAGGTCTTCTATGTAGCGAGAAATTCCCCCACCCGGAGGCGTCCTTCAGCTGGCCCCTTAACAAATATATACTAGTCCAGTGATAATGAACACCATACTAATTTCCAAATTGTACACAAGAAACTAAAATTAAAATAATACAAGACTAACAAAGGCCAGAGGCTCCTGACTTGGGACAGGCGCAAAAATGCGGCGGGGTTAAACATGTTTGTAAGATCTCAACCCTCCCCCTATACAGATGGGTGCACTCCTAACCTGTACAGCAAGTTAACTTGATAACCAGTCATTTGGACTGGTCAAAGTTAACCTGCGACCGAATATAGGACTGCTCTGACCAGTCCTAGGACCAAAATCTAGTTAACTTGAAAAGCGGACTTGGTCCTAGGACTGTTTTTATGTCTGCCAAAAAGTTAACTTGGAAACAGGTCCGCTATTGATATTAGTTAACTTCGAACCAGTCCTGTCATAAGTTAACATAAGTTAACTTCGGAACCAGTCCTGTCATAAAGTTAACATAAGTTAACTTGGAAACCGGTCCTGCCACAAAGTTAACTTCTGCTTGGACAAATCCGATCAAAACCAGACCTGTTCCCAAGTTAACTTTTGACTGGTCTGCTCAACACTAAGTTAACTTGTAACCAGGACTGCTCTTCGTTGATTTAAAAAAAAAATAATATCTTTGTTTCGTAGTATAAACATCGAAAATAAAGTAATTTGAAAATAAATACTTCCGTTTTATGAACAGGATTAAATACAAATATTTGAAAATAAGTACGCACAGAACGTAACACAAATTTATCTGTGATCTGACAATCTATCTATTATAAAAACGATATCGGTTACAATGATAACAGGCACTGAATATACATATATTCCGAGATCAAATTCAATCATATTATGTATATTTTTGAACAGAATGATATTTGATGTTAGGTGTATATTATACGTCCTTGTTAGTTATACCTTTAACTATGCAGCCACAATCAGCAATAGTTTAATTCATTTAAAAAATGACTACAAATTTTTGTTTGCCTAAATTAAGGGTGCCAGCATGTCCTCTTTTTACTCAAAAATACTGATACGTAACAAAATTTCAGTAGTTTTGATGCCTCCAGTTGACTTGTACAACACAATTATTTGACCGCATCCACCAAAACTGACCATATATGCACTTTAATTTGTAAATCTATATACCTGCATAGTGAATCAGCAATATTTTTTATATCAGGATTCAATGTATAATACAATCATGACAATGGACAGCAAAATTGCAATATAATAACAAAAAATTTTGGTTCGCATAAATTTAGGATACCAGCATGTCCTCATGTTATTCAAAATATTGATACGTAACAAAATTTCAGTAGTTTTGATACCTCCAGCTGACTTGTACAACACAATTATTTGACCGCATCCACCAAAACTGACCATATATGCACTTTAATTTGTAAATCTATATACCTGCATAGTAAATCAGCCATATTTTTTATGTCAGGATTCAATGTATAATACAATCATGACAATGGACAGCAAAATTGCAATATAATAACAAAAAAATTTTGTTCGCCTAAATTAAGGGTGCCAGCAAGTACTTTTTTTACTTAAAATACTAATACGTAACAAAATGTTAGTAGTTTTGATGCCTCCAGTTGACTTGTACAACAAAATTATTTGACCGCATCCACCAAAACTTACCATATATGCACTTTAATTTGTAAATCTATATACCCGCTTAGTTAATCAGCCATATTTTTTATGCCAGAATCAATGAATAATACAATCATGACAATGGACAGCAATATTGCAATATAATAACAACAAATTTTTGTTTGCATCAATTTAGGATACCAGCATGTCCTCATTTTATTCAAAATATTGATACGTAACAAAGTTTCAGTAGTTTTGGTACCTCCAGCTGACTTGTACAGCAAAATTGTTTGATCGCATCCACCAAAACTGACCATATGTGCACTTTAATTTGTAAATCTATATACCCGCATAGTAAATTAGCCATATTTTTTATGTCAGGATTCAATGTATAATACAATCATGACAATGGACAGCAAAATTGCAATATAATAACAAAAAATTTTGGTTCGCATAAATTTAGGATACCAGCATGTCCTCATTTTATTCAAAATATTGATACGTAACAAAATTTCAGTAGTTTTGATACCTCCAGCTGACTTGTACAACAAAATTATTTGACCACATTACCAAAACTGACCATATGTGAGCTTTGAATTGTAAATCTATATACCAGCATAGTAAATCAGCCTTATTTTTAATGTCAGGATTCAATGTATAATACAATCATGACAATGGACAGCAATATTGCAATATAATAACAACAAATTTTTGTTCACCTAAATTAAGGGTGCCAGCATGTCCTCTTTTTACCTAAAATACTAATACGTTACAAAATTTCAGTAGTTTTGATGCCTCCAGTTGACTTGTACAACAAAATTATTTGACCGCATCCACCAAAACTGACCATATGTGCACTTTAAATTGTAAATCTATATACCCGCATAGTTAATCAGCCATATTTTTTATGCCAGAATCAATGTATAATACAATCATGACAATTGACAGCAATATTGCAATATAATAACAACAAATTTTGGTTCGCATAAATTTAGGATACCAGCATGTCCTCATTTTATTCAAAATATTGATACGTAACAAAATTTCAGTAGTTTTGATACCTCCAGCTGACTTGTACAACAAAATTGTTTGACCGCATCCACCAAAACTGACCATATGTGAACTTTAATTTGTAAATCTATATACCTGCATAGTTAATCAGCCATATTTTTTATGTCAGGATTCAATGTATAATACAATCATGACAATGGACAGCAAAATTGCAATATAATAACAACAAATTTTGGTTCGCATAAATTAAGGATACCAGCATGTCCTCATTTTATTCAAAATATTGATACGTAACAAAATTTCAGTAGTTTTGATACCTCCAGCTGACTTGTACAGCAAAATTGTTTGACCGCATCCACCAAAACTGACCATATGTGAATTTTAATTTGTAAATCTATATACCCGCATAATAAATCAGCCATATTTTTTATGTCAGGATTCAATGTATAATACAATCATGACAATGGACAGCAAAATTGCAATATAATAACAAAAAATTTTGGTTCGCATAAATTTAGGATACCAGCATGTCCTTATTTTATTCAAAATATTGATACGTAACAAAATTTCAGTAGTTTTGATACCTCCAGTTGACTTGTACAACAAAATTATTTGACCGCATTACCAAAACTGACCATATGTGAACTTTAAATTGTAAATCTATATACCCGCATAGTAAATCAGCCTTATTTTTAATGTCAGGATTCAATGTATAATACAATCATGACAATGTACAGCAATATTGCAATATAATAACAACAATTTTTTGTTCACATAAATTTAGAATTCCAGCATGTCCTCATTTTATTCAAAATATTGATACGTAACAAAATTTCAGTAGTTTTGATACCTCCTGCTGACTTGTACAACAAAATTATTTTACCGCATCCACCAAAACTGACCATATGTTCACTTTAATTTGAAAATCTATATACCCGTATAGTAAATCAGCCATATTTTTTATGTCAGGATTCAATGTATAATACAATCATGACAATGGACAGCGATATTATTGCAATATAATAACAAAAAATTTTGGTTCTCATAAATTTAGGATACCAGCCTGTCCTCATTTTATTCAAAATATTGATACGTAACAAAATTTCAGTAGTTTTGATACCTCCAGCTGACTTGTACAACAAAATTGTTTGACCGCATCCACCAAAACTGACCATATGTGAACTTTAATTTGTAAATCTATATACCTGCATAGTTAATCAGCCATATTTTTTATGTCAGGATTCAATGTATAATACAATCATGACAATGGACAGCAAAATTGCAATATAATAACAACAAATTTTGGTTCGCATAAATTAAGGATACCAGCATGTCCTCATTTTATTCAAAATATTGATACGTAACAAAATTTCAGTAGTTTTGATACCTCCAGCTGACTTGTACAGCAAAATTGTTTGACCGCATCCACCAAAACTGACCATATGTGAATTTTAATTTGTAAATCTATATACCCGCATAATAAATCAGCCATATTTTTTATGTCAGGATTCAATGTATAATACAATCATGACAATGGACAGCAAAATTGCAATATAATAACAAAAAATTTTGGTTCGCATAAATTTAGGATACCAGCATGTCCTCATTTTATTCAAAATATTGATACGTAACAAAATTTCAGTAGTTTTGATACCTCCAGTTGACTTGTACAACAAAATTATTTGACCGCATTACCAAAACTGACCATATGTGAACTTTAAATTGTAAATCTATATACCCGCATAGTAAATCAGCCTTATTTTTAATGTCAGGATTCAATGTATAATACAATCATGACAATGGACAGCAATATTGCAATATAATAACAACAATTTTTTGTTCACATAAATTTAGAATTCCAGCATGTCCTCATTTTATTCAAAATATTGATACGTAACAAAATTTCAGTAGTTTTGATACCTCCTGCTGACTTGTACAACAAAATTATTTTACCGCATCCACCAAAACTGACCATATGTTCACTTTAATTTGAAAATCTATATACCCGTATAGTAAATCAGCCATATTTTTTATGTCAGGATTCAATGTATAATACAATCATGACAATGGACAGCGATATTATTGCAATATAATAACAAAAAATTTTGGTTCTCATAAATTTAGGATACCAGCCTGTCCTCATTTTATTCAAAATATTGATATGTAACAAAATTTCAGTAGTTTTGATACCTCCAGCTGACTTGTACAACAAAATTATTTGACCGCATCCACCAAAACTGACCATATGTGCACTTTAATTTGAAAATCTGTATACCTGGACAGTAAATCAGTCATTTTTTTTATGTCAGGATTCAATGTATAATACAATCATGACAATGGACAGCAATATTGCAATATATAATAACAAAAATTTTTTTGTTCGCATAAATTTAGGATACGTACCAGCATGTCCTCATTTTATTCAAAATATTGATACGTAACAAAATTTCAGTAGTTTTGACACCTCCAGCTGACTTGTACAACAAAATTATTTGACCGCATTACCAAAACTGATCATATGTGCACTTTCATTTGTAAATCTATATACACCATGAGGTACCCGCATAGTATTAATCAGCCATATTTTTTATGTCAGGAATCAATGTATAATATAATCATGACAATGGACAGCAATATTGCAATTTAATAACAACAAATTTTTGTTCGAATAAATTTAGGATACCAGCGTGTCCTCCTTTTATTCAAAATATTGATACGTAACAAAATTTCAGTAGTTTTAATACCTCATGCTGACTTGGAAAACAAAACTATTTGACCAAAACTGATCATAGGTGCACTTTTATTTGCAAATCTATATACCCGCATACCATTGTACCGAGCGCCTTAATGTCTTCTCCTGGCGCTGCTGTTCACCTTTTAGTAGGACCGTAAATGTACACGTAATCAATAATATTGGAAAACTATTAATGCACAAAATTTTCTGAATAAATTGAGAATGTCAGAATTTCATCTCTTTATTCATAATAACCATGATAACAGTCACATCATATATAGGAGTTCATGATGGTGTACGTGTAAAACAAAACTATTATGCCACATCATCAAAGTACCAACACTGACATGTCTGAATTCCTTTGTACTATTTACAATGATTTAATGATAAAAAAAAGTATACGCGGTTCTCTTCTTGGTATCTTTATGTCGGTTGATTGATTTTGTTTATAGTTAACGTCAAGTGGCAACTATTTCATTAAAGTGCGCATTGAGTATAATTTCAGGACGTCCCATATAAATATCGGCAATGACAAATCTCTCGATAAATCTGACGAATTTGACGAGATTGTTGATAGTTTTACCACACCGTATGCTTACGGACACTGTACATTTTCTGTTAGAATATTCTGCGGGAAATAGAATAGTAAATCCAATGCAAACAAGTTGAATATCAATGAAATATCCATGCAAGTATAAATTTATTTATAAAGTAAAATTTAGGAAGGGACAGGTAAACAACGGGGAACGAAGTAACGTAGACAATGTTGCCGATATCCCGTGATATAAGAATATTGTTCCTATGCGTTGGATAACCTTTCTATCCGCCTTCTAATAAAAAAAACCTCTGTGTGATCGTATAGCCATTTTTTTTATTTATATAAGAATACATGTATATCAAATAAAAGAGAGCATTTGTATAATATCTAGTAGAGTCTAGCGAGTAAATAATAAATGATATCTGTGGAAAAACAATGCGAATGTTGTTTACATATTTTAATGAAAGCTCAAGTCTGATATGAAAACTCTTATAACGATAATCTGTCATAAGCAGACCTATCCTCAGGTCTGGTCAATAGCAGACTTGTCCACAGGTCTGGTCAAAAGCAGACCTGTCCTCAGGTCTGGTCAGGAGCAGACCTGTCCACAGGTCTGCTCTGAGGCAGACCTGTCCTCAGGACTGGTCAAAAGCAGACTTGTCCACAGGTCTGGTCTGGGGCAGACCTGTCCTCAGGACTGGTCAAAAGCAGACTTGTCCACAGGTCTGGTCTGGAGCAGACTTGTCGATAGGTCTGCAGCAGTCCTAAAAAAGCAGACCGTAGGTCTGGTCCACCAACGACGAAGTTAACTTGCTTGACTGCTTAAAAATTCTCAAGTTAACTTAGAAAGCAGTCAACAAGTTAACTTTAAGTTAACTTTTGTCAAGGTTAGGACCGCACCCATCTGCACCTCTAACCAATGTAGAAAAGTAAACGCGTAACAATACGTACATTAAAATTCAGTTCAAGAGAAGTCCGAGTCTGATGTCAGAAGATGTAACTAAAGAAAATAAACAAAATGACAATAATACATAAATAACAACAGACTACTAGCAGTTAACTGACATGCCATCTCCAGACTTCAATTAAACTGACTAAAAGATTATGATTTCATCATATGAACATCAGGCACAATCCTTCCCGTTAGGGGTTTAGTATCATACCATCATAACATATATGAGAAGAACATAACCCGTGTCATGTCAACAACTGTTTTTAGAATAAATGTATTTAGTTCCGATGCAAAGACCTTATCAGTGACTCAATATTAACGCCAAAATATGCAATCTTTAATGACTTGACAACATTATCGTAATTATATCCCTTCTTAATAAGTCTATTCAAAGGTTTTGTAAGTTTCTGAGGTGAATACTGACACCTGTGTGCTTTATAAAGAATATTTCCATAAAAAATTGGATGTGAAATACCTGAACGTATTAGAAGTCTGCATGTTGAGCTATATTTACGAATGATGTCTTTATACCGATGATAAAATTTAGTAATTCTAAATGTTTTGACTATTTTGTGATATCGAATGTATGAAAGACAATCAATGAAGTATTAACAGAACCGCATGAACTTCCAAATTAACACTAATACATAAAAAAGAGCTCATAAATCACAACAAAAACTGGATGTACAACAGACAACAGCAATCGACTCATCAAAAAAATAATTCAGATGTACAAACTATGACAATTATCAACGAACATAACATGCACTAGATACCATATCTGATTACAAGTACAAAAAAAAGGCAACAGTAGTATAGCGTTGTTTGAAAGTCATAAATCGATGGATAGAAAACAAAACCGGGTTACAAAATTTAAAACCAAAAGAAACACATTACCTATATTAGGAACACTACAAAACAAAGGACATTGTAACACACACAGAAACGATCTGTAAGATAACAATGGCCATTTTCCTGACTTGGTACAGGACATTTTAAGAAAAAAATGGTGGGTTGAACCTGTTGTGTGGCTAGACAAACTGCGCACTTTTATGGCAACGTTAAATATAACACTAAAATGACAACATTTCATTACAGGACAACAGTACAAATAAATGCAAGAACATTCAGTACAGAGAAATAAACAAATAAACAATATAATTATAATACATTTCGACGTGCTAATAGTTATCACAGGTTATCTATGCCTTGCTAACAGTAAACTTACATAAAAAAATGACCATATAATTGATATTTATGTCTACACCGAAATACTGACTAGCGACAAATAAAATTAATCGAACACGTAAAACAACCAAGGGCAGCACATAAAAACAGCACAACAGAACCACGCATTGTCTATCACACACCATCATCGACGCAACAACAATGACGTCACATGTGCATTTCTAAAACAAAAATATACAAAATGTAGATCAAGATTAGGTTTGAAATTATGGTATAAGATGTTTTTTATAACATATAAAAGACTATAAATATATAGAATTGTGTAAGTAATCAGATAATCAATTGTATTATCTAGCTATGTCGGTAATTCTTCTGAATTAAACTGAAAAACACATAAATCGTGTACGTTTATTTGCTAATAACTATAATCTTACAAGTGATTAATTGTCTGGTGTTTCATCAGTGTATTTGTTTCAAATATGTATAGACTTTCTTTTTGCACTACCTTTGCAATATGCCATTATTTATATCTTAACACACAGCAAATATCTGCACAGTACTACTTCTTATATGATGATATTTATCTTACATAATGAACTTAGAACGGCATATATTTTGGAAAGCAATGTCAAAATATGTTTTTTTGTTACCAGAAATTAGATAGTTATAGCAGTTGTTTGGATATCAGATCCCACGACAAACCAGTAATAACACTCCTAACCGGATTAATGAAGAGACATCTAATTAAAATAGATATTATTTGTGAGATGCAAGTAACCACACAAAAATTGTCAGTTTTTATAAAGTTTTCTGATAATGTTTTCTGTTATGATTATTGATTATGATTATTAAAGGGTCTGTTGTGTCGTTTTAACACAGCATGTCAAAACACTAAACACACTCTAGTCGAACACATTCTAATCATACTAACATCGTTAAATGTTTATATTGATTAGTAACTAAATGGTTCCTTTGATACAACATTTCAGAATTCGGGTAATAGTTTCGTAATTGAATAGCATTTTTGACGTGACCAAAACCTACAGTACCTATACTTTACTGTTTATTTCAACATTCAACTTAAGGGAGAATGGCAAATGTCACATTGATCTATATAAAATCTTTTAATATGGTTATCATGGTCCTAACAAACTTATTTATAGTTTGTTGATTAAGGGACCGTTGAACTTGTATGTGATAAATTAACAATCTAACTTATATCCTATACGTCAGTAAATCATTTTGCTATCTTTATGTCTGAAATGTATATAAAATGGCCATTATCTGTGACACACAATTGTACCAAATATGTGTAACAACAAAAGTGACGTTAATGTGTCTGTGGTCAAATTGATTTAAGAAATTTCAGATTTGTTATTGCGTCAACCTCAATCACAATCAAATTCAACCAAGGTCGATTCATTTTCTTACGTAGTACGTTGCTCTTAAAAAATAAACTCACAAACAAATCTCAGCAGCTGTTTTGTGAATATAAAATAAACCATATATAACTGAAAATATTTTGTTCATGGGATTCTTCATTATATATTCCTGAAACTTTCAATTGACATCCGTGCACCTATGAACACATGGATCTTATTTTTTAAATGAAAAATTAAAAGACAAGATAAACCGTAATCCAATGGAAGACAGACAACAGTATAGTCATACGAAAAAGGAAAACAATTGAAACATAGGCATAGGGTAAATAACGATTGAACAGAAAGCGCTTTCAAACTAGTTTAACCTATCCACGTGTTTCTTTATGTGCCTGTCTCAAGTCAGGAGCGTGTAAATCAGGGGTTGTCATTTTTTGCTGTGTCTGCTTCACTGTCAGTGCCCGACCTGTTTTCCATGACCAGTGACATTCTGATGATACTGCTTTCGGGGACTTATTCAAGTATTCCTAGCGGACAACAAATACACAATGAGGTAGAACATTCTTATATCTGTTTTGGCTGCTCACCCAGTTTTATCAATATAACGAAACTCTATAAAAATAAAATGTCGGAGGTACAAATTCTAACCTGTTCCTGAACTAATAAGCTTGGCATAGGCCGTTCTTTCCCTTCTTTTGATTGATAGCGTTGAATTTCGGCTCTTTTTACGGCCTTCTCCTTTTTAATATACCTTGGACTTCGATAATTTTGTGATAAATTTTATATGATCCTAACTTTTATCTTAATTTCGACTGGAGTACACTCTGTGATGTGTTAATGCTGTTGACCTTAAAAGTTACTACATGTACATGAAAAATGAATTTGATTGATCATAAACATGTTTTAAGAGTTTCATGCGTTTTGTTTCTTTGAGTGTTGGCATTTGTTTATGTCGCACTTCGGTGTTTCTGTTTTCTGTTTTAGTTTTTTTTCTTCTTTCAAAATCTACTTTCGAATAGCGCTATACAACTGCTATTATAAAAGAAAATACGTAGACTTACCACTTGCAATAGACTATTTAAAAAAAAAAGAATGAAAAATATTCTACGATATAATAAATATATGAAGCAATATAAAAATATATCACTAAAGTGGTCCGAGACCACAATTATTTCGTAGTGCATTTCTTTTAGAACATAAATAAAATTAAAAAAATCCAACCTCCGCTTTCTCAATTATTTTTTTACAGTGTGTTGTATTACTTTTGGGACATATTCGTCGGCTCTAACTCAAAATATGGACAATTTTATGTTGAGTGCGTCTTGAAATCTTTTTCCAAAGTGCTAATTTTTTACCTTTTCAGCTGGACCAAATCACAACTTTCCTTTAAACTCCTGGACCCAAATTTGCTTACAGTGTGATTTAATCCCCCTTCTTGCAATTCGAGGCATTAACATGGAAGGGGTATAAAAAAAAATTGGCAAGTTACCCACTGACAACACTAGGTACTATATTCAAGGGACGACAATTGTGGTCTCGGACCAAGTGTAACAAATGTATCTTATTGAAATAAAAGCTCAACCTACAATATTTGTCCTATAAGTACTCTTTCGTGTTTTTGCTAAGAATTTCATCGTGGTGTTTGATTTATATCTTGAGTTTGTATACTATATTCCATGCAATCGTCTAGATAAACAGACAAGAAGTAACAACTATGTTTCAGGACCTTATTATTTCAATGTACTTGTATTAAGTGAAACTTAAAGATTGACTAGAGATTATTCTCATAGAATAAAAACATAACCAATAAATATACAAGTACATGCATTTTTTCAATTTTTGCCTGTCATGAAACACTTAATATGCAGTATGTTAATGCAATATAGGACAACCACTTTGGATGAACAATTGAAACCCATATTCTTCATCTTTTTTTTCAAGTCTCTTGTAACCAATAAACATTATAATATTTAAGTCTATGTAGGGGTATGGAATCTTGGCAAAACAAGAGACTCCTAGTTGAATGATGAAAAAGTCCAATGACCCGTCCAACCACATCTTCATTTTCTATCGCAGTCAAGGTTTAATAATCTACCTTTTGATATTAATCTGTTTGCAGAGAATCGTTAATATATTCATTATCCAGCTTGTGTACTTCCTCCATATGCACAAAACATTCAAAATTGGGCACTTAGCAAACACTAATAAATCAAACAATTTCAATTAAATATTCCGGGTTAAACAATTCTCATACATTTATCCTTTGATATGTGTTCAGTTTCTAATCGAACGTGTATGGAAAATAATTATTGTTAACGAGAATGAAACTAGTTTTTACGATTTGTGTTGGTTTTAATACAGACCACCAAAATCAAATCCATAACGTTTTATTAACCCAATCAAGATAACAGATTCATATCATTTAAAAACTATCGAAATTTTAAAACAAAATGACATGAAAATTACATAACTCATTTTAAAAAATATCAAAATGCTATCGCAGACCCTTAAAGCTAAATCTCTGAAAATAGTGTCAAGATCATCGAGTAAATCGGTTTTATTGGCGTGTTCGCCATACAGTAAACACTCCATGCCTATAATCATCTTTTAATATTGCATTAGGTCTAGGCTAGTTATTTAATTCTCAACATTTATCATATATTTCCATAGTTAATGGGTTTTTTTTCCATTTAAATCTATACTTATACTGCATATCCTGTTTTGGATGTCTGCAATAAAGGATGAGCGAAAACTAGATAGTTTCAATATCACAAAAGTCCAACAGCTGTCTCTAATTTTGGTTTATTTCTTTAAAAAAAACATATTCCATCGGCTGTTCTTGGTGTATTTTATCTCATTATTATCATATGCAATTTTTGTGCTTTTAAACTTTTTTTACATCGTCTTTTTTTGCTAAATGTACAGTTTTTCTGTTTTTCTGAATAAATGTATGATCATTTAGGTGAGACCTTGTGGCTAAAGCCATGCAGACTATTGATTTTCTAAATTTTACATAAGAAAGTAATAACACTTTTGAGAAAGATTTGTTACGTTTTAGTCTCTTGAAGGTATTACAAATAAAACTTAATTTTATATTGAAAGTAGAATTAATGATTTATTTCAGGTCTTAAATTGACTTTTGTAACGCAGATTATTTCATATATTTGACACAATGATGAACACATGTTACCATGAAAACAAATAGATTTGTAGATTTATCGTCCAGCAAACTGTATGTGTTATACAAAGAAATAAAGTTTACAATTATCTACTAAAAGTGAAAAATAAGTATAAAAAATGAGCGGCTTTTTTTTCCAATTACCACTTACTATTCTAAAGATTAATACATTATTCCAATCTTAAAACTGTGCGAATATACACGTAGGTTGGTTTTCTGCTGATAAACGTCTGGTAAACTCTGGTATAACAGTTTGGACAAGAATAAGGTAGAAACGGTTTGTAAAGATAAGAAAACACTGGCATGATGTCTCTTATAGTTGAATCATTATCATCGATAACGGTTGATTTTATTAACCGAGGTTTAATGCAATTTGTTTTGCGGAACCGCACGGCATTGCATTGATCAATATTTTGAGGTAGTTTGGAACACTTATTAATCTCGTTTCATTCCAAACGTGTCAATAGTAGTATATATTCCTATTACACCGGAACGGCCAGATTAAGTTTCGTCATGTAGGTTTTGTTTAACGTCTTCAAACTCTTGCCGATTAAATACTTATAATAATGACGCATATCATTTATCAATTTTAAGATTCAACTTTAATGTTCTGGCTGTGGTTATATTGTTTTTCTCATCGATGTTAACCTCACATCTTGAAATCCTCTAATATTTGTTGATAAGATTGAGTCTAAGGATGAGTCGTCGAGCTGTGAGTGACAACTATATTTTGAGCGGAATCAATGTATTTTGGTGGATACCAATTTTCGTGGATTAAGGAAAACTTTTTATAGATATAAGTATAAGCGGAAATGAGTAAAATCTTGCATTTTCATGATTCTATATATATTGTTGTATTTTTTCAAATTTTTGAAAATTGAAACATAATAACTTCAAAACATGTGCAGAAGAGGTTAGTAGTAAAACCCGTTTAATCCCCCAGAGTTTTGCAAAAGAGGCAGGTTGATTTAATCGATTTTCAATCTAAGTGAAATAGACACCATATTTGTTTAGGTTGTACCACGATCACATAAAATATATTTTTAGAGCTTTTTTCTAAAAAAAGTACTACAAGAAGAGGGCGAAAGAAATTTTAGGAATTGTCAAATTTATAAATCGGAAACAAACTGACAACGCCATGAATAACAATGAAAAAGACAAACAGACAAATAATAGTACACAAGAAAAAACATAGACAACTAAAGACTGAGCAACACGAACCCGAACAAAAACTAGGGGTTCAAAAGTGGCTGCTTATTTAGGCTATGTTTTTTGCCACGTCATTGGGGTCCTTGTAGAAACTCGTTAGCAATCATTCAACATCTTCTTTTTTTCAATTTGATTTTAAATTTTATGTTTGGTGGTTACATAAAAAGGTTCAAAACAAAAATACGCATAAAGAATGTGTTAACTTATAAGTTCAATAGAGTATATTATGGTACCAGTTTTCAATAGGGCATTGATAAACCAATCGCTTAAGTCTGCACTATAATCAAATTGAAAATAGCATGCAATCTGTATTTGAAAAATATTCCACTCGAAGTATTTTATTTAGAATAACTTCAGCTAAATATGGAAAACAATTTATATTCAAATTGCAGAACTGCAATAAATCTCATTTGCTTTTTGGAGCTGAAATAATATAATCGAATAAATATGTGCATAATATTTCTACTTGTAATAGTTACGCCTAATTTAATATAACCTGTATGACATTTTAGCAAAAATAAATCAGACATAGGTAGGTAATATCAATCGTTTGCATTTAGGCTTAAGTTCGATATTGAGTGGATGAAAAGGGGATTTCCTATTCCAAACTCTGCTGTTTTTTTTAATTTTTTTTCACTTACCTCCATTAGTCTACCCCATTTTCCCCTACAAACTTACTCTTATACCATTGATATCCTACATCTAAATAAGCGTGTCGTTCCTCGTTTTATTTCGTTCAATACAGCTGACTGTTTTTGTTTTTCTTTAGTTGACGAACGGTCTCTTTTGTCTGTTGTCCATAACCTCAATTCTCTTTTGAATTTCATTTATATTGTAAAATATTAAGGACACTGTTTGGTTTTATACAAGGCTGATTTCAAAAGCAGTAATTCTTAGTAAAAATTAATCTTATCAGATGAGTAAATTGCAGCAGTCTCAAAACTCTTAACTACAGCCTACATGTACGATTAGAATATGTTCTGTAACCTAATGGCGGTTACTATCAAAGTGTTCAAAATTAAAAATGTATGTTATAGGCTGAAAAGTGATACAAAAACAGATGTTACAATATAGATACTGCCCAATTAAAGGATCGTAAATTTGTATCATAACATAATGTGATATGTCGAATAGAAGTTCTTTGTTTTCTAGATTTGTCAAAGTCATTTGCTTAACAAAAAGGGTCAAAATATAAACCAATCAAAATATATTGGCTAATTTCAACCTTGAAGTCCGTGAATCTATAAATTTTATACCTTTTCCTCCATTCAATATTTAAAAAAAAAACATCCAACTCCTGGTAAAAATACTGATAACTTGCACAATGACGTTGTACAAAATCGTTGAGCATTAATATTTGTAAACAACACATTCATATCATAGCTACCCATTAGCGGAGTACATTCAGAAGTCAAAATCAATGACATAATAAATTTCATGTTGCGTAGTATAATTGTCTTGTGAAATATATACCCTTTTATAACTCTTGACAGCATAGTACATTTTATTTTTGATATGTGATTTATAATGAATCAATTTCTGAATATGTTTTATGTAGAAAACGAGGGCCAAAAGATTCAAGAGGGACAGTCAAACTCATAGATCGAAAATAAGCTGACGACGACATGGCTAAAAATGAAAAAGTTAAACAGACAAATAATTATTGCTGAATTCTTGTTTATCTTTGTCATATAATTTCTTTTGAATTCAGATACATAAATACCCTTAGCTTTCGAATAGTTGGGTTTGAGCGTTCCTGATGAAGGTACATCAAGAAAATTGCATACAATTCACAAAGTGCTATTGTTATGCTAAAACTTAAATATAGATTAAATATTGGGTTTTAATTACCAGCAGAAGTTGAGTGACTTACTGTTAAAGTGCTATATTCGTTAATAGCTGTGTACAAGGACCGCTTTGAAATAATTGTGTAGCTTATCAAAATCATTTCATTTTAAATCATTTATTTCTTTAAACAATTCAATCTAATTAGGTTAAAACACTAAGTTTTGTTAACAGCTATAGGAAGATGTGGTATGGATGCCAATGAGTCAGATCTCCATCTAAGTCACAATATGTAAAGGTAAACCATTATAGTGTAAATTTGATGGAAAAAAGTTATACAAGAGTAAATATGTTGTTCCGTGTAACACTTATTTGCGACTGCACGAATGTTAAACGTTATATACTTTATAGGCATTACCAGTTCTGTTTCATTGTTATTCTTAATGAAGCTCGAAAACATGTATTCCCAATATGAATACCCATTACAGAAAATATTTAACTTTCGAGTTGATAGTTTTTTCAAACTGAAATTGTGTCAGGTTTATTAAAAGTAATATATAATTCATAAATGATAAAAAGTGTTACAAAATTACATTAGAGTAAAAAGTCAAAAGAATTATGTCACAAGGAAGACCAAAATGCAACCTGAAACATAATTCATCTACGCGTAACATCATTTGAGAATACAATGATGCATCTATTCTTGATATCAAAATTCATTTATAATATTTCAATACTTGATTTTTGAGATACATCTAACAATTTTGAATTTAACACTGACTTTAAGAATACGAAATCAATCGCTTCATTGCCTCTAGATTAATGAAATTAACACTGGGGCGGTTGAATGTAATTGTGTTAAATGAAAGTAATGTTTAATGTGTTCCTAGTGTCGGATATCAGAGTTACAAAAATGATAAAGCGTCCCTTAGGAAAAATCTTTAATTGAAAGTCTTTCTTTTTACAAAATAGTTTCATTCAATAGCTTCAATTGTCAGGGATTACTAGAAGTTCATTAAATGAGTCACCAAAATAAAACGAAAACTAAATGACGGCATCTGAATATATTTGTAGACCGGAATGTGATTCCAATTTTTCTAGAGTCATAAAAGGAAACCCTTTTCTGGCGTTTTATCTTTATTTAAGACATTTAACAAATACATTAAAACAAACTGAACACTACCATTGTAAAAATAAAAAGGTGTCCGTCCGTCCGTTTGTACGTTTGTGTCTGTACGTCGTCAACATGTCGTACACTAACTCAGAAACGTTTTAACAAATTTGCATTAAACTATTGTAGGAAGATCCCTTTCGATTTTTATAAGTTTCAGGTTTGATGTTTCCAAGTTCGTGTGATTTGTTTCATAAAAAGTGAGGATTTTGCAGTTTGTGGACAATAGCTGATAAAGGCGCGAAAAATACTAGAGGTTTAAGTAACCTCCCTTCAGTATTTTTTGTTTTATAAATTTCCGATACGACATTTACTTAAAAAAATATCAGTTTATTTTGTATTCTTAATATTATGCTGAATATGTAACACACATGTTAAATGTCAAGTTCATGACGACGATCTGAAAAGCTTTAATGAAATCGTTGTAGGACTTTCAACTGAATGATGATTTCATCATACGCTTAGTGTAGGACCAGCATGATATTAGATACAATGAACTTAGTACACAATACATAGTAGTTCATCCAGCTATTGTTGGAAATGATTATAGTGATGCATGACCTAAAGAAAAAGAAGCTATCAGTAGGAAAGGACATAAACCAATATCTATTCCTGCCTTATTGGAATCAACAATTAATTGTTTCCGGTTCCATCCTGTTGAGACTGCTGTTCTTAAACAAAGATGGCTTATCCACTAGAGCTTTTTGGGAAAGGAGATATGTTCGTATCAAATATTTTTTTCAAGAATTTTATATAATTAGGTCAAATAAAGAGCTTCCAATAGGTTTTTACTCATGGAAAACCCAACTATCATGCGAAAATTGTATTTATTTCATTAAGAAAAATCTATCTTTTACCTTTCTTTTTTTTAAAAGATAATAGATTAAAAATGTTCAGATGGAAACTACTGCATAATATTTTAGCTATCGTCCATAATCTGTATGGGAAGTACTTAATAGTGAAGACTGTGAGCTTTGTTTCAAATCTGATAACTATAATCATTTTTACTTTGAATGCGCATGGGTAAAAAATCATTGGACATTACTACACAAATATTTATGTATCTTAATATCTTAAACATGTTTTTGTCTTATAATTCTTGTAATAAGATACAAAATTGAAGATGTTTTAATCATATTACATGTTTAACAATTATTTGCTTTGTGATTTATAAATGCTTTTATTTATCAGAAAAGAGAACTACATATGTGAACATGATGTCAGTCCTAAAAGATGATATTGATACACAACTTTTATAACATCAGGAAAATTCCTTTTTGAGTAAATTTCAACGAAAAATCTTAGAAATTTGATTCTCTTTATGTTTTGTTTGCATTTGATTGACCTAAAATCACAAAAATATCCTTTTTAAAATTGCTCCTTAATCTTTGTGTAAATGTCAGGTATGGTATATTATGCAATCATGTATAGTGTTTTTGAATGATAAGATACTATCTAAAAAAACAATAAATTATACTGACCTCTTGATCCGATCAATCAAAAACCATGCTCTTTAACTTTCGCCTTTATAATCCGAAACTAAAAGCTAAACAAAAGACGGTTAAAGTTACGTTTTCTTTTTCAGTGCATACATGCTAGTAGACAGCTATCACTCTGTAAATTGTAACTAACAGTTAACACTATGTAGATTTATAAAAAGTTTGCCAATGAAATCCCCGGTTTATTGGTAATTAAAAATACCTTAGTGCAATTGTTGGGGAGAAAAAGACAAAAACGTATCTCAAAGCAAAGCATTTTTTTTTCTTAAATTTGTATTTGAGGTTTTGTAATCAAATTCTGCAATTTATGTACCGATTGCTATATTGTTTCAATATTTCTTTGATAGCGAAAGATACCAAAGGGACAGTCATTCAAACTCATAATTCGAAAAAGACAAGCAGACAAATAAAAGTACACAAGACACAACATAGAAACTAACGATATCGAAACACGAACCCAACCAAAAACTTGGGGTGATCTCAGGTTCTCCGGAAGGGTAAACAGATCCTGCTCCACATGTGGTACCCGTCGTGTGCCTTATGTTATTACAAATCCGGTAGGTCACATTCGTGGTATAGAGGGAGGTAGATTGCAGTTACGACATAAGGAACATATCTGATAATATCTGTAAAACGGAAATTCCATAACGGTCAACCAACTCGTGATTGCGTCAATAAAATTTACAAGGGGATAATTTCAACGTCACCATTAGGAACTCTTGGTTTAATAGCTTCCTTGTGAGCAGCAACCCTCTCTCAATGAAATCAGGATAGGAAATACAAGCTCAGGGATATCGTATCAAATGAGAGATTTATACTCCGTTTGCAGGCACTGCTGGAATGTTGCTACATAGAACTGGAAATTTTACAATTGGAAAGCTAAAATCATCTCTTTTGTTTGTCGTACAGTTTTGTTTTCAACCGACATAAAACGTATAGCTAGTACGTATGAACACTTATTATATATTGTCTAGCTAAGTCTATAATCGATGATGATATATATTTTTAAACGCATTGAAAAGACGTTCAACTTATAAAGCCGCAATTTTGCGTCTGTCCCAAGTCAAGAGCCTCTCGCCTGTGTTAGTCTTGTATGTTCTTTAGTTTTAGTTTTGTGTGTATAATTCGGAGTTTAGTATGACGGCATTATCACTGAACTATTATACATATTTTTAAGGGGCCAGCTGAAGGACGCCTCCGGGTGCGGAAGTTTCTCGCTACATTGAAGACCCATTGATGGACTTCGGCTGTTGTCTGCTCTATGGTCGGGTTGTTGTCGCTTTGACACATTCCCCATATCCTTTCCCAATTTTATGTTTGTCATTTTTGGGCCTTTTATGTTTTCCTCTTAAAGATGATGTGCTTCCCTCGGTTTTAGTTTATTATCCCGGTGTGTTTCTCTCCATCGATTTATGACTTTTAAAAGGCGGCGTACTACTGTTGCCTTTATTTATAATACCTAATTAAATGGGTTTTGATCATTGTAGAAGGCATTTGTAAACAAATAGTTGCTAACTACTACGTCAATTTGATCTTTGGTGGAGAAAACATTCACGTCATAATAACATAGTCTCTGGTTGAATATACTGGACTTCAAACATTTGGATAAAAAAGAAGACTAATTAACCGTATTTCTTTTATTATTTCATTCAATTGCAAGCCAAGGTATAAAAGACAATCTATAATTCAGGCAGGTTATGTGCACTGTGTAAGTTCGGTTTTTTGAAAATATAATATGTATTAGAAAATTTCTATTGTAATTTGTTATTAAAATTGATGCCATAGTGCAAATGACACCATAGCAATACATTTTGAACAGTTTCCCAAATTGCATATTTGATAACGTTCCATCTGTTTTGAGTATACGATACTACGAGGAATTCCCCAAACAAATGATCTACTGTGTAAAGCATCGTGAATAATTTACTAACTTGACAAAAACGACGACAGAATAATCGTAGGAAATGTTAGCGACCTTAGAATATGCACTGATGGCTATTGTATACTATATCTCTCTCATTATTCTCAAGGTAATATATAAATAAATTGCTCCATTTTTGAACAAAACATAAATTTAGACACGAACACTACCTGAATTCTACACGACATATATGATTTGTCTTTAGTCATTATATAAGCATTTTAAATTGAGACGTTGTTTGTTCACAGGCACAAAATGTCTTGGTTATTTTTTTACTTTCATAACTATATCATAACAATACCGTATAAACAGATAAAAGGTTCCTGATTTTGATAGATACACACATATATATACATAAATATATATATATATGTGTGCTGAGTATGCTATTTTATGATTATTCCATCCTTTTCAATGTCCAAGCATTGTAAATCTAAAATAGATATCCTTAGATAGTTTTGTTGGCTTTTTCAAATGAAAAATATACAATGTATTGATCCAAAGGTCTAAAAAAAATCAACCGTTCGTTTTCAGCATAACGGATTATATTCTGTATGGGATTTTTACTTTATATATTCAGTTATGGTGAAAATGTATTTGCAACATTGTAAATGGTAGTTGTTACTAACAAGAAATCAAACAAGGTCGATTTTTGTTAAAATCTACGAAAGGAAAGCTATGATGGTGGAGTGTATTACAAACCAAAGGTAGGTTAACTGGTTGCACTATGTTAAACATACGTGAACAAAGTCCCATCGATAACAACAAAATATAAATGACTACATTTAAGCTTGTTTTGTTTAAATTATTAGAAAGTATTTAGATATTTAAACATGTTTAATGAATATTTTAAGGATCACCCAAGGGCTACGAATATATTGGTTGGTATCGTTAAGAGGAATTTCTACTTTTTCAGATACAATGTAGTCAACTGATAGATCATGCTTTGTAGTCAATAACGTTAGAAAATATGAAGTTTATTTATATTTTGAAAATAAACATAAATAAAAAAGCATATGCTACATGAAACTGTAACAATTGTTTCAACGAATACTTATGATTGTTTTTACGCGAAACGTAAACGTTTGAAATTCAAATTTGAATTCAACCTTTGCACAATAATGTCATTGTAACGCGCATAAATCCAACATTAACAAATTGGATTCATCCGTATATTGAGCCTGTGTTTATACTTGTAGGTTTGCTGGACAACTCTTTGTTTGCCCTCCGAATATTTTTTTTTATCCCTGCGTCATCCCCCACATTTCCCTCTCATTCATATTCAATTGATCATCACGATAAAAAAAACCTACTCAATGGAATAAAATGTTTCAGGTATTTAATATTTATATACAGGATAGTGTGAATTTCATAAATACCAATTTTAATGAAGTTAACTTCTATTTAAGAACTCATTTGATGTTCGTTATGAACTCTCATGTTGACTTTATTTATAAATAAAATATTAGTAAACTATGATGGCTTCGTTAATTCTCCAAACGAACAATTAGTTCATATGCTAACAAAGTTTCAAATATCACGATATTAATAATTTACACATTTTACTATGTACGGAAACAATGGAATAACTTCCCCACCCAGATATGTCCTACTTGATTTGGTTTTTGAAATAAATTGCAAAATAATTGTTTTTAGGCACAGTGTAGAGGAAAGGATCATTAATATGTTTCTGAAACATCTGACTGAATATGAAATGAGGTATTATGTGCTATTGAACATAAACAATGATCCCAAGGACTACATGTCTCATGACAAAACTTAGTGACATTAATATGTATTATTCACTATATACGAATCTATATGGCCATGTACACTCACAAATTACTAGAATAGTGAATTGAATAAAGAAAAATGTCATTTGATAGACATTTTATCACTTGTATATACTGAAAAAAAATATACATAAATAAGATATAAAAGAATCTAATTAAAAAGATGTAAAATACATTATAGACCGTATTATCTAAGGTTCTAAAGTTATAAGAATATTCAGAACTGTCGTTTTCTAATATTGAATTGTTTTGAACAGATGATTTTTAAATCTGCAAGATGTGAAGTCATCTCTCTGAGACTTTTAACAGTTAACACTATGATTTTCTTATTAGTATGACAGTTATCTTCCATTCCTAATATACCACGTGTGACACAATTGCGACTCGTTAAGTTGCATACCACCAATGGTACATAAACTTGCTTATCTCTCTATATTCGACATTTTCAGTAGATGTATATCCAATCTGAGTTTGAATTTTTAAAACATTGGTTTAGCTTTAAAGATTTTGCTTAATGGAGTTAAAAACATCTTACCTAAAGTCATGTGTTTGTTAATAACATCTTACCTAAAGTCATGTGTTTGTTAAAAACATCTTACCTAAAGTCATGTGTTTGTTAAAAAAATCTCACCTAAAGTCATGTGTTTGTTAGTAATACTGTGATAACAATGGCTGCGTGTCTGAGACATAGGCCATAGTAAACCACAAAGCCTGACCAAAGTCATCTTTGCATGAAGAATTTAAACTTAATTTAAGAATAAGTTTGTGTATGTAATTTTTATAATAGAAATACACAATTACTATGTCTTTGTCCACCAACATCAAACACAACTCATGGTATTTTTTTTTTATATTATTTATGATGCTTTTTGAAAATCATTGCAAAAAAACTCACATATTCTGTGAAAGACCTTCATCATCAGGTTTGCACCAGACCAAAGTTCGAAAGTCCAAATCCGGAGATGGTTTGAGAGCTTTCAAATCATATTAGGCCATACAAATGTCAATTTTAAATAGGGATTTTAACCGACGTTTAATCAGTTGACATCGTAAAATGACTATCTAAATCTCTTTTTAACGTAGAAAACGAAATAATGGGGTTATAAGAATATGAAGATCAGAATTTGCACATTTGCTTATTGTATTTCAATTTTAGGGTTTATAATTAAGGTTTGATTGAACTCAATTTAAATGCATTATCATGTTAAACATCAAATTCCCTTTGATAGACATATATGTAATTGCAAAATAGGTAAAGCATCAAGTATATAATAAAAGGTTTCTGTTGTTTTCTCCACTATTGCGACATTATCCTACATTACTAAATACTGTTGTAGTCATTCAAATAAAGGTGTTATACAGTGTTATATGCATGCATATCAATTGTCAATTTCTATAATGTGATCTCATACAAAAATATTACTATTCTTGTAATGTCATGAATTGGTGACTCTGTTTTAGAACTTTTAAAACACAAAAACAGTTAGTTAAAGTATGTTTTTCCCTCTACTTTTTAGCAAAAGTAAATAAACACAAATACCAAACTCCAAGAAAAATTCAAAACGAATGATTTGTTATATGTAACAGTTATATTGTAACCTTGTTGTGTTAAAATGCACAAGCGAAGTGAACATAATTCATGGTTAATATACTGCCTTGTTCATTTCTTTCTAGTTGACTACTTTTGTTATGTTTTATAACTCTTGGGTAATTTTTATGTTAAAATGATGAAGTTAGTTCAAAGACTGTTATATAACTTTTAAATGACCTTTAAATGTCAATTCAGTATATTCCAAACTCCTTGGTGATGCAAACATATATTCCGTACCAAGAAAAACTATTGAACTAGATGAACAGTACAAAAAGACTTTAAGTTAGTAATCTCTGCCAATTGATTTAACACTTCTATAAGTGACGATAGACAGTTATTTTTATTTTACTGGAAAACATGATTGGTAGCATATTCATATATTTAAACAAGGAAATACTGTAATTTGAAGTACATGATAAAAATACGTATATTTTGTTCTTTAAATTTTTGAAAATATTTTAAATAATGCGGAATAAATCTTCATTATGCAAATTTCTGATTCGTTACGGATTTTATCTAGCAGCTTTATTCTTTTTGTTTTTATCAGCTCTATGATTGTAATGACTTCATTGAAGAGTTATATTTTGTCTAAATGGCCATGTTGTACGACACAATTGGTACATGTAAAATGTAATATGTCATATAGCATAATGTAATGAGTTGAGACAAATATTTTTTTTTGCAAATCGGTAAAAACAAAACAGATACAATTCATTACAACATAATTGTATCTGCAGAGTTTCCCATCAACACAGTTTATGAGTTTGATGAGATATACATGTATGCATCTTTGTCATTTAAAATGTATATCGCATACTAGCTTGTATAGTATCAAGATCATTTCTTAACACTATGTTATATATACATTATATACTTAAAATCAGAATACCGATCGCAAAATGAAAAGGTGCGTTTTTTATCACCTGGTTTTTTTTAATCGTGGACAATTAAGAACTATCATATACAATTGAAGCACACTTCAAGTTGCATATGAGGGGATTCGTAACGTAAACCACAGGAAGTGACATCATCAAAGAAGTTATACATCAAAGAATGAAAATGAGTTTTACTCACAGGCGATTGAAAATGATATGACCTCAATATGTACTGCGCATAATCACATGACAGGAAGGCTTTAGTTTCGCAAAGTTATGGAAAAAGAACAAATCAAATCTTAATTTTTTTTTGTCTAACGATTGGTTTTTAAGGCTGCAGTGAACTAAACAGTAGAATAACAAAAATACAGAACTTCGAGAAGGAATTCTATTTTTTTCCCGATGAATGGTTAATTGCGTTCGATTAGTTGTTCATTAGATGTCAATCAAAACTCTTTAAGTCTATTAATCCTATCAGTATATTCAAAGAATTTCAAAATGTGGAGTACAAATTGAGTCTAAAAACAGAACTACAAAAAGAAGAAAAAAGTCGGGTGTGAAAATTAATTCATTATCTGCGTATCCTTAACAAAACATTTTATAAATCGTTCATGAAAATTTAAAACAAGGTGTACACACATTTTAAAACGAGTGAAAAATTCAAGCATAAAGCTTAGAATAGAATTAAAAATAACAAATAAAAAACAAAGCCTATCGAAATAAAAAAAAACTGGTCGATTCAGTGTGATAGTAAATACGTATGATTGGTCTAGATAAACAAGTACTCAAAACTTATCTAATATCTAACTCAGTTTAATAACAATAGGTTCAGCAATACAACATGTAGTTAAACTCAGGCCAGAAAACCAGCTATAGGTTGCACTTTGTAAATACAGCTGTTTTGTTTAAGCCATGCCTTATATTTGGAGATTTATAACATTCAAATATATATCTTGATTTGTTGGCATTTTGGTTCCCATTTATGATCTCTATGTTTCATCTCATAGAGACATTACTTGGGACTGTTACCAGGATAAAAACATATTATTGTGGTAATAATAAATGCTGAAGTAGGCAAATAGTTAGGGTAGGGGTATAAGATTGAACTCCAACAAGTTCAGGTCATATTTTACAGACATTCAACCTATTATCAATATTAAAAATTCAAGTGTACAATTCCTCTTTACCAACATTTCGGAACTCTGTTATTGTCTTATCTGTTCTAGCAGAGTTAATAAGAAAACATTCAGCAGAAAACCAGCCTAGTTTTTGAAACAGTTTGGAACGAAGAGTATCAATCTTTAAAATATAAGGTAGCGGTTATTAAAAAAAACAGTCATTGGTTAAGTTTTTATTTTATTTTCGTAGATAATTGCAAACACAATTGCTATACAAGTATATGAAACGTATTGTTTGATTTAGGCTCAATATTCACATCACTTTTTTCTCATGGTAAAATGGGATCATCATTGTGTCTCAAATATTAAAAAATCTTGAAATGAAACATAAATTCGGATTTCGATCTAAACAAAAGTTTAGTTTGAAACATGACAAGAGACTAAAACGTAACACATCTTCCAAAAACTCTTTTTGCTTTTTTATGTGAAATATGGACTAATCAATAGTTTCAGCTACACGATTAAATGTGTTTATTATTATGAGAATAGAAAAACAAAACTATATATATAAAAAAGATAAACACCGGAAGAAACAAACACTATAAGAAAGAAATAACGGTATAGAATACGTACAAAAAATAAATAAAGGATATAAAAGAAAATTATATTCCTTTGCGCCAAAATTACACTTTGTGTGTTGACATGAATTTTGATTATTGATATGGTCATTATTATCAATAAAATCTTTATAATTACATTACATGTATGCTATATGATAATACGTAATTTTGATTGGCTTGCAGTAATATCGCGTCTTTTTAAATGAACCTTCATTTCAAATGATCGCGAATTGAACATTCATGATGGCACAATTGTTCACAATTAAGTGAAGAGGTACATGTAAATGAAAGAAAAACTTGATAACAATCGTGTTCATGATCCGAGCAAAGAAACGTAATTATAAGTATTGAATGCTCCTTTTAGTAACTTTAAAAGGGGCGTAAAAGAGTTTGCCCACCACATTTTTAGAATGAAGTGCTGCTGTGCTTCATAAAAATTTTACTTCGGTCAGCGTTTTTGCACCCCAATAAAATTACAACAAGATGCATTAATTCATAAAACAAACTTTTTATTATTTCAAATATCAAGGAATCAACCATGCATAGTCTATCTTAGCTGTAAATGATTTTTGGCATGAAGTAAAATTGAGAATGGAAATGGGGAATGTGTCAAAGAGACAACAATCCGACCAAATAAAAAACAACAGCAAAGGGTCACCAACAGGTCTTCAATGTAGCGCGAAATTTTCGCACCCTGAGGCGTCCTTCAGCTGGCCCCTAAACACATATGTACTAGTCCACTGATAATGAACGCCATACTAATTTCCAAATTGTACACAAGAAACTAAAATTAAAATAATACAAGACTAACAAAGGCCAGAGGCTCCTGACTTGGGACAGGCGCAAAAATGCGGCGGGGTTAACCATGTTTGTGAGATCTCAACCCTCCCCCTATACCTCTAACCAATGTAGAAAAGTAAACGCATAACAATACGCACATTAAAATTCAGTTCAAGAGAAGTCCGAGTCTGATGTCAGAAGATGTAACCAAAGAAAATAAACAAAATGACAATAATACATAAATTACAACAGACTACTAGCAGTTAACTGACATGCCAGCTCCAGACTTCAATTAAACTGACTGAAAGATTATGATTTCATCATATGAACATCAGGCACAATCCTTCCCGTTAGGGGTTTAGTATCATACCATCATAACATAGATGAGAAGAACATAACCCGTGTCATGCCAACAACTGTTTTTAGAATAAATGTGTTAAGTTCCGATGCAAAGACCTTATCAGTGACTCAATATTAACGCCAAAATATGCAATCTTTAATGACTTGACAACAGTATCGTAATTATATCCCTTCTTAATAAGTCTATTCAAAGGTTTTGTAAGTTTCTGAGGTGAATACTGACACCTTTGTGCTTTATAAAGAATATTTCCAAAAAAAATTGGATGTGAAATACCTGAACGTATTAGAAGTCTGCATGTTGAGCTATATTTACGAATGATGTCTGTATACCGATGATAAAATTTAGTAAATGTTTGACTAGTTTGTGATATCGAAACCCTAGTTTAATAATTTTTCAGTAATACATAAATTTCTCTCGTTAAAATCTAAAACATTGTTACATACACGAGCGAATCGTACAAGTTGAGATATATAAACACCGTAAGATGGTGACAAGGGAACGTCACCATCTAAAAACGGATAATTAACGATAGGAAATGAAAAATCATCCCTTTTATCATAAATTTTAGTATTCAGCTTTCCATTAGTGATATAGATATCAAGATCGAGAAAAAGGGCAGTGGTCATTGTTAGTATTAGCTTTATTTAAAGTAAGTTCAACAGGATAAAGTTCATTAATATACATACTGAAGTCGTCATTATTGAGAGCCAAAATATCATCCAAATAGCTAAAAGTATTATTAAAGGAGTAGGTCCGGTAAGGACCGATTTTGGCCTCAGGTTCATCTGACGATAGATTTTGACCTCTTTTTAAACACTTAAGTGTCTTTTTCATTTGATTCAGTTAGTTTTTGTGAAAGATTTTAACTGATTTCGTCATTAAAAACGATCTGATTCAAGCTCAAAATGAAAAATCTACCAAATTTCTTAAAAAATGTCACTTTTCAGATGGTTTTTGTCAAAAATGAAAGTGGCCGCATCCGTGTTCATCCTAAACCTTTATATATGTTATGTATTATCATAAAATACAACTCTCATTCCAATATTAAGGATTAACACGAATGCGGCCACTTTCGTTTTAAGCGAAAACCGTCTAAAATTTAACTAAAATGATAGAATTGTGAAGATTTCAGTAATTTAGCATGACTTAGTGGTGCTTGTACTCGATATATGTGCATTGTATTGTCAAAAACAGCCCATATTTATGTAGCAGAAGCATTCTACTGTCCAATAAATAATTAAAAGTTTACATTTTAACAATTTGGTAAAACTGCTATATTTTGGGGCCAAAAAGGGGTCTTACCGGACCTTCTCCTTTGTTTATCAGATGTTTTTTCGATGGGTCTTTGCTTTTTTTGTCATAAATTGTAACTCATAACAATACAAAAACAGGTCCGCAATAAGTGGTGCACAGTTTGTCCCCATTGGAATTCCGATAATCTGACGATATACGGAATCCCCAAAGCGAACAAAAATGTTATTTAGTAAAAATTCAAGGGCATATATAGTATCAAAGCATGTCCAATTAACATAGTTTTTTTGTCTATTGCTACTAAAAAATGACCTAAAAGAGTTTGAACATATATATTCACATTCTGATTTTTTGAATGCCCATTTAATTAGGTGTGTGAATTTTTTCTTAATGAGAATGTGAGGCAATGTGGTATACAGGGTAGAAAAATCAAAACTTTGAACAGATTCAAAATCACCAATATAAGCATGCAATTTATCAAGTACTCCCAACGAGTTCTTGACACTCCAAAAGTAATTTATTCCACTATTTTCGAAGGCCTTATTTGAACAATTTATTATCAGGTTTTTAATTGTACCAAGTGTGCTGGTATGAAGAATAGACAATTTAGTAGTTGAACAATGGCTTGAAGACGAAATAAATCTATATTTGTAAGGGGTTTTGTGTAGCTTCGGAAGCCAATACATAGTTGGGACTTTCATTGTATTTGGCTCTGCTTGAAAAGCGGTGGCTAAAAGTTTATGTTTGTTACAGATTTCGTTTTCTGAAAATGGAGTCAGTTGGAATGTTGGTGAATTGGTGATTTCCTTTTTCAGAACCTTTTTAAGTGTTTACTATAAAATTAACAAGTCAATAAAACACATTAACTCAATGATTTGGATACTATTGTCAGACATTTACAAATGTAGGTATAAGTTTCTAAGTAATCTTTTTTTTACTGTTTAAAATGAATAATCTGTTTTTTTCTTGCTGTTTTGTTTTTAAATTTTAAAACAGTTGAAAAGGAATATGAAGCTGTTGTCTTGATTACATTTAGAAAGCTTTTTATGTTGCTTGGCACATAGTCTCCTTTATAAAACCAAAACAGATCGTAAGTATAAGTTTCTCGTTCACGCAGTCTCTTAAAACCACATATTATATTCTAAACTGAATCGAACACATATAAAAGGTATAAAGATGCATTTACCAAAAATATTTAATTGATTTTATAGTGTTTGCTTATTATCAAGTTGTAATGGTTTCTTGAATATTTATTGAAGGAATTAGCTGCACGGTAAATCAATTTACGAAACTCTGAAAAATATTTAAATCAAAAGGCTAATTTTGAAACCTTGACTGTCAATTAATGGAGAAGGGAGGTGTGTTTGACAGAGTCAGATGAAAAAACTTTGAAACTGAACAGGGTATTGTCATCGTGTTGCCAACTGTACAGTCAAACTAACCCAATACCCTCCATACAGGGTCTCTGCTGGCAGTCGCCATTTTGCAATTTGCATAGAAATAATAATTGTGGCGATTTAAATTCATCATTTCCGAAAGAATTGGCGAAAGACATATATCAACGATTAAATATTGCATCCATCTTGCTTATTTATTTATTTTCGTGTTTCTCGGAATTTACCTGATCAGAAACTACTCGGAATTCACCTTGAACTCGTTAAGATTTTGACAGAAAATTAATAATCGACTGATTGCATTATATTGCTGAAGGCAACAAAGGACTTATTAATCAAGGGGCTGATTTTATTGTTTGACAAAATGATATGGTTAAATGGCGTCCCTCAAATTTCACATACATGATGTATTAACGACTTTGCGAACGTCTCGATCTCTCCTTCTTTTAACGTTGGTCCGCAAAGGAAAACTGTTGTCATGACGAGAAATGTCCAAAGGAATAATTATCCCCTACTTTAAACTTTATCTTTTGACGTCGATATAGATAATTGATTTATGAGGGTACTTTGAAGTCGTTTTTCCAACGCACGTGTTTCAAACATAGTTCTCCATCTCAACTTTTTCATTTATGATGGTCTGGAAATGAAAACTATCGTTATGAAGACATATATTCAACAGGTTGGGTACAACCCCTCAAATGAGGGATCAAGTTCAAGTGAGAAAAACAAGTTTTGTTGTGAAAAACCACTTCTTAGTTTTTACTCTGCATGTTTATTTTACTATTTTTCCAATTGTTCATTACACGGGTTATACTACAGCATAAGGAAATATATGATAAATAAGTAGAATTTGACAAACGAAAGACTTTTACATGTTATTGCATTTGGTGTCTGTCGATCGCTTATTTTCTTTTCATACTATTTGTACATAGTGAGATTAAGATGTATTCTGAAAACTTTTCGTCTATTTAACTAAACGTCATAAATCCTTGGTAAAACTAGACATTTGATACCATGATGAAACTTTAGCACAACTTATAGGAATACATTGTTGGTTGAACTTCCAGTTTATTAAGATAGTTTTGTTACTCATTTGGGGCTTAATTTTAAACTGCCTCATTATCTTTGGGCATTTTTAGAGTTTTTTATTTTAATTTATTTTATAACTGTTCTCTTAAGAAAAAGTATCGATATTTTTACTACCGTATAGAATGAACTTTCTCATAAAACAATGAGTTAAGATTTAAAAGTATTGATTGATCAAAATGGTTGAGACATATTCTGGTGTGATTTTCCTGTATCGAAACACGTTGGTTTAAAGCAAAAATTTTGTTTCATTCTACATTTGATACAAAGTTTGTATATAAAACTATATATGAAAAAAGTAGAATCACAAAAATTCTGTACTTCAAGGAAAATTCAAAACGGAAGGTCCAGAATCAAATGTCAAAATCAAAAGCTCAAACTTATCAAACGAATGGATAACAGCTGTCAAATTCCTGACTTTATACAATAATTTTCTTATGTAGAAAATAGTGGATTGAACCGATTTTATAGCTAGCTAAACCTCTCACTTGTATGACAGTCGCATCAAATTCCATTTTATTGATGCGTGAACGAAACAAACAGACAAAGTAGGTAAAAATACAGCAGTCAGTGTTATATCTTAATCACTAAACAAAACATACAAATATGTAACAAAGAAGCACAAGTGGTCTTGAAATAAATCAAACACTCATAAGGAATGAAGTGGCCATGAATAACCTTCATCGTGTTTACTAAATTTTGAGAGCATCAATTTAACCTAAAATTAAAACATAAAAAAAAATATATATATAAATAGATAAGGTCATATGAACAAATTTATTGAAATATTACCATTACCCAGTTGATGGTGATAACAAAACACAATATGACAAGATAAATTAGCAATTATATCACTAATCTAGTTTTGTAAAAAAAAAAAGAGACTAAAACATGAACTCTACATGAAGCAAGCATTGTTGTAGCAGTGTTAGTGTTCCAGAAATAAGTATTGAATTTTTAAAATTCATTGTTTTATTTTGAAAAATTTAGATTAGATCAAATATTCAACAATTATCAGTAAGACAGTTTTATAGGATGCTACTTTATTTATAAGAATGCAATGACATCATTTGATGTTTGATGTTTAGAATGAACTTATTTCAATATGAGATTAATGCACATCTAGTCAGAAAGGATACTATACGGGATTATTTTAGGACACAAGCTGGTTCAGTGATGCATGCCTATCAGGAGAAGCTCGCCCTATTATCGAATCCTGTCTCGCTCCTTCACGGATGTATTAAACACGACGAAAACAATAGTATACATTTTACAAAAGATACTAATAAGAATAAGAATTCATCGTATGCCAACCTTGTAAGAAGGCGTTGGAATATTTATTTAATAATGTTTTCTAGATCTGTTCAACGTGAAATTTGTTGTAAATTATGACCCTACTGACAAACAGATAACCGATCTGATGACATATTCGGTACTTACAGTTTACAAGAAGTAGTTTCGACCTAAGTCTCAGTAAATGAAAAATAACAGGTTATAAATTTCGGACGTTCCATGCGGTTTCCTTGATTTCCAAATGAAAAAAAACGTTGTAACAAAAAAAAATCGATTGCTTTACAAATATGATGGTTTTTATGTATTGTGCCAACAATTCAATATTCAGCTAAAGGAAATAAATTAGTTATAAGTATGCATTAGAGGTTGTAAACAAGGCTCAAGTTGAATTCAGATTTTTTAACATATTTGATATTTAATATTCCCCTGGATTAGTCGTATGAGTGGTGATTACACATTTTATGTACCTTAGAACTTACCGTGGGGAGTAAAAAACGAAAACGTTACTTTAATGCTAGTATAATTACAATTAAAAGAAAAACATAATTGCCAATAGACGTATTAAATGTATTATAGCGTAAGTTCATCGAGTATATATAATAGAGTATGATCCACAAGGGTTTCATTTAGCTTTTTTGGGTAGCATATATTGCATTTAATTGTGACTGTTAAATTTCTGTTAGTCAATTTGTTGCCAAGATGAAAAACCAACGTACACTTGTAGCATAATATATTATGCTTACATTTTATAATATTAGAGGTAATTCCATTGAAATAGACAGGTTTAATACACGCTGTTAAATTTGTGTACAAGGTTTTCCTCAGACTTAAAATGATATTGTGTTCCATCTTTTATTTAAATAAAATCTTCAAGGAACTCAAGTATTACTTCGGAACGAGTACATATTTCCTCTTTTGTTAGACTTTTTGTTCCTGTGTTGGTTTTCTCTTTCGATCTTAAAATAACGATGTTGTATTTGTCGCAGTAGTAATTTATACACGTTATAAACCGCTGCTTCAGTCCATATCATATAGTTACATTAAAGTGCTCTTCAATTCTACGGAGTAAAGTACTTTAAAGCGATGTGATTATCAGAACCGTTTTGACCAGAATTGGTACATTAAGTGTCTCTAAGGGATATGGTTACTGTCTATCTAATAAAATATGTTATAGGGCTATCATTCTATCTTAGAAACAGGAATTTCGCATTCATTTCAAAACAAAATATTTGTCCATTATTCAGATACCTTTGTAACATACAACTAAAGCTTACAGATTTGAAATTAGACATAAGAAAAACAAAATATCTCAGAGAATACAAAAACCTGTTGATAATGATTCTCTTTATATGTACATACAATTGAATTGAATTCATGTGCCCTTTAATTCAACGCATTAGGGAGAGATTGGTTACTCATGCAAAAGTCGTGTTCAGCCATTAATAGGAGATAATGTCAACATTGAAAGTGAAACAAAGGTGAATTACCTCGTTGACTAATTCGATCCACACAAAATCATTCTAATATAGGTAAAAGCATTAATAAACTTATTTGTTAACCTATAACATGACATCAAACAGACCTATAATATCCAATTACGCGTTATCTATTTATATTTATGTTGATGTTTATATCGGGTTATGTGACCGTCGGTAGTATTCGGAGAACATCTCGACAGTTAATTAGATGGCGTATGTACTAAAATATTAATGGCATTCTGATATATATTATCGAGTACATGCTTTGTTAGCTGTTTATTTCAGACTGATGTAATTTAGATATACGTTTTAGTGTGTTATATATCAAGTATGACATTTTTTACAAACTAAAAGGGAATTGCCATCTCATTGCAGTATTTGTATTTACAACATTACCAATTGCACATACTTCTTAATAACATGCATGTAAAATAAAGTGTATGTGTAGTTTGTTGTTTATTATTTTATTGGTTTCATTTTAGATTTTAGTGTTTAAATTTATTATTTTGTAACCATTATTCCAGATACATACAGTTTTTGTCTGCAAATGAGTCGAATTATATAGCCCTCAAGCAGTATCATTGGAAAAAAGTCGAATGTTTCGTGGTAGTGAATCATTCGTACAATAAATCATGACAAACTTGGTTATACGGCGAATACATATATGTTGAACACCATTCTTTCGCTTTTGCCCATGCAGTTATATCTGTAAACAGTCAATTGTAATGATGTTTTCTCAATAAAGTATGATAACAGTTGTCGAAATAGTTTGGCATACATGTAGGTCAATGGCCAATGTTCCGTAGCTAATGCAAACGGTAGGGCATTGATTATCTGAGTGGACTACATCAAATGAATCTATTTTAGATGTTAAACTTATTTTTGTATAAAGATTTGATAAATCTAACATGTTTTTCTTCATGTAAGTAGGATTGTTCTCAATTTTAATACATCGCAAATAAAAACTAGGCAGCAACATACATCCTGGGTTTATAAAGATAATATGATTACAGTGATATTCAACATGTTCAAATAGAGTGAAAAAAATCCATAGTATTTGTATAAAAAGAATCATACAATAATGTAGATAAGAATTCAAAGCTAACATTGTGGTGTATAATAAAGTCCCAGAACAGTGAGTAACATCTTTGATTCTATATTTCATATGAGAAACTGCGTTATTTGGTGCGTGTCCTTTTATAATGAGACATATTTATAGACAACAAACCATATGTCAATAAAGTTGATCGAGGAGTACTTAGTCCAGGACAAATTGCTCTTACAAATAGGTCTGTTGATATTGGATATAGAATCATCAATTATAAGTACAGACCGACCTACCAATTTATATCAATTTCATAATTTCCTACGACAAATGTAGTCTAGGAGTAGTTGTTGAAGTACAAACAATTATAATAACAGCGATGCTATCTATATCGTGAATAATTTCTTTCCTGGTAAAGTAGTGGGCAAAATGAATAGGTATATCTGCATTCTAAAGGGACACTGGCTGTCAAATGTATGATCACATATTTGACTCAAATTCTCATGTTAGAATCATAACAGTGTAGAACATGTATCCATATTATAAAAATTCTAAAATAAACAATTCACAGGGCATAGGCTCGATAATTTGTAGCTTCGTTTCGTGTGTATTTCAGTCTAGATGCCATCTAATTAACTATCGAGATGAACCCGAAAACAAACGACGGTCAGATAACTCGATAAAAACAAAAACATAAGGCCACACCAATTTGATCCCTTGTTCGACGGACCCGCCCGCACCTATTGTTTTCAAAACATATTTTTTTTATTTTTTTTATATTCCCGCTTCCCGCATCCGGGATTGTAATCATGTCCATTTCCCGCACCGTTTTTTTTTTTTGGTAAATATTATAAAAAGATATCAACATTTATTAAATTTATCACAGTCTAACCTGTATATAACGATTTTAAACATAAAAGCACCCCACCACACTGTGTAAATATCTGTGAGAATATTTGTTTCAGCATGAAACATTGAGTTCTCCGATAAAAAGTTATAATAGCGGGTATTTCCATGAAGAACAAAACATTGGTTTTTTTCCCCCTTACTTATATTCCCTATCAAAAAATGATCGTTGTTAGAATAAAGTACAAAGAACTTCTGAAGGATTTGCCTTCAACTGCAATTATATTGTATGCTGGCGAAACAAAACTATCCATAGCCGCTGCATGTTTATGCACCTGTCCTGAATGATTCAGGGGCATGTCTTTCAGCAGTTATCGTTTGTTGATGTTGTTCATTGGTATTTTCCCGTTTGGATACATCTACATCTACATCTATACTATTGATCTGCAGTGGAAATCCATAACGCAGATACTGCTGTGCAAACGTCAACCTGCGTGCTCAGTATTTACAAGTGCACTTAAAATTTGATAAAATCAGGTGGTTTCTGTTTACAGCTGTAGTCTCCGAAGCTGCTGCTTGAAGCATTCCAGAGATGTTCCAGTCGGTGATGGTGCGTGGTATATAGCTGTATTTGTAGGCATCTGTGGAGGTACTGTCTGATCTGAGTAAATTTTTCTGGATATTTAAATTAGATCGTTTTCCTGTTCGAATTGTGTACGCTAATAATTTTGGGATCCTTTTATAGCTTGCTGTTTGGTCTGTATCAAAGCCCTGTGTAAAAGGCCGTACTTTGACCTGTGTTTGTTATTATCAGGTTGAGAACAACCCTCCCTCAGACAAGGGGTCATTTTACTGATATAGAAAAGAAAATAGAAATACCAAGGATTTGTATAGTTCTTCTATACAAAACCGTTGAACACTTAGAATTTTGTACTCAAAAAGAGGAGAGTTACATCATATTTTTAAAAAATTTCTTAAAGAGGGGTCCACTTATTTTGAATAATATTAAACTGTTAAAGTAAATGTGTTAACATGGTTAAAGTCCAGGAATATTACTAAATTCTTGGACATGTTTTGACCATTTAATACCAAATAGATATATAGTTCTATGAGAACATATGAGCCCTTTTGTACAAACAAATATATTATAACTTATATTGATCCCTCATAAAACATGTAAAGGGGATATTTATAACGTTAAGGGGTTGCCCCCAAACTGATTATGATTTGGATGGAGAATTGTCTCATTGTCCGTCACACATACATAGACCAGATTTAATTATTTCTTGGTGAACAGAGAAAAAATACTAAAGAAATTAAAGAAATGTCAAGGTACAAGTGATAAATCAAGTTTTAATATTGTCAAAACCTATTATTTTATGTTTACAAAAACTAGAGGCTCTAAAGAGCCTATGTCGCTCATCTTGGTCTATGGGCATATCATAAACGAATAAAAATTTACAAAATTTATGAAAATAGTTTAAAATTGACTATAAAGGGCAATAACTCCTTAAAGGGCAACTGACCATTTGATCATGTTGACTTATTTGTAGGTCTTACTTTGCTGTGCATTATTGCTGTTTACAGTTTATCTGTATCTATAATAATATTCAAGATAATAACCAAAAGCTGCAAAATTTTCTGAAAATTACCAATTCTGGGGTAACCCAACGGGATGCCTGACTACAGTTTTTGGATGGTGTAAACTTCCCACTAACACCATACACCATTACACCATACACCATACACCATTACACCATACACCTTGTACCATTACACCATACTCGTTACACCTTTGCACCATACACCATTCCCCATTTTATCTACACCATCCGAAATTACCCATAATGCAATTGAATTTCAAATATTAAGATTATTTTTATTATTTATGTTTACAATCCGAAAAATTAAACTAAAAAGAACTTCGTTTTCAACCAATCAAATGTTGTACACCGTTCATTCACACCATTCCCGATCGCACGTTACACAATCACACCATTCCTCGTACACCATTACAAAATTCCGCCTACACCATACACCATAGCACCATACACCTTACACCATTGTACCGTATGCCATACACCATTACACCATACACGTTTTTTTGGGAAGTTTACACCATCCAAGGGCTGTAGTCTGAAATTTTCAGGGCAGATAGACTTTGACCTAACGAACAAATTAATCTCGTCAGATTTGCTTTAAATGCTTTGGTTTCTGAGATTTTAGCCAAAAACTGCATTTTACCCTATGTACTATTTTAGCCATGCCGGCCATCTTGGTTCGCAGGCAGGGTCATCGGACACATTTTTAAAACTACATACCCTAATGATGATTGTGGACCAGTTTGGTTAAATTTGTCTCAGTAGTTTTAGAGGAGAAGATTTTTGTACAAGATAACAAAAAGTTACGAAAAATTTACAAAAATTGACTATAAAGGGCAATAACTCCTTGTAGATCTTACTTTGCTGAACATTATTGCTGTTTACTATCTATAATAATATTCAAGATAATAACCAAAAACGGCAAAATTTCCTTATAATTACCAATTCTGGGGCAGCAACCCAACAACAAATTGTCCGATTCATTTGAAAATTTCAGGGCAGATAGATCTTGACCTGATGAACAATTTAACCCCTTGTCAGATTTGCTCTAAATGCTTTGGTTTCAGAGATATTTTACCCCTATGTTCTATTTTTAGCCATGGCGGCCATCTTGTTGGTTGGCCGGGTCAACGGAAACATTTTTAAAACTAGATACCCCAATGATGATTGTGGCCAAGTTTGGTTAAATTTGGCCAAATTTTTTCAGAGCAGAAGATTTTTTGTAAAAGTTAACGACGGACGCAGGACGACGACGGACGACGGACAACGGACGCAAAGTGATGAGAAAAGCTCACTTGGCCCTTCGGGGCCAGGTGAGCGAAAAAGTTATAATCGCTCGCCTGTACTTTTCAAGCTTCGCCTCAAAAATTTGCAAATTAAATATTTTTTTATTAAAATTTTCAAATCGCTCGCTCGCTCGCCCCAAATTTTGGAGTCCAAAAATCCGTAGAACAAGAAATTAAATTGGTGTGGCCTAAATACAGATATAAAAAGATATATGACCCTCGTGCATATGGATGTTACTATAGATATAGGAAGATGTGGTGTGAGTGCCAATGAGACAACTCTCCATCCAAATAACAATTTTAAAAAAGTAAACCATTATAGGTCAATGTACGGCCTTCAACACGGAGCCTTGGCTCACACCGAACAACAAGCTATAAAGGGTCCCAAAATTACTAGTGTACCCATTCAAACGGTAAAACCAACGGTCTAATCTATATAAAAAAACGAGAAACGAAAAACACGTATAAATTACATAAACAAACGACAACTACTGTACACCAGAACATTGAGTAAGCAATCCAAACAGACATTAGTAATGTATAAGTGCTGTGTCACGGTTAAAATTTGTTCGTTCAGTGTGTGTTTTTTTGGGGTATTTTTTGTGTTTTTGATTCAGATGAACCGTTTAAATCAATGTGTGTTATATTGTGTATTTCTGTGCTTTTATGTTACACCTCAACTTCGGGTTAGGTTGGGAGTTGGCACCATGTTGTGCGTTTGGACTGGCTATGTTGGTTAGCGCCTGTCTTCGGTCGGGATCCTGTATTAATTGGTTGTTTGTTGATGTGGTTCATGTGAGTGTCTCGTTTTTGAAGAGATTAGACAGGTTATCGATACTATCCCTGTGACCTATTAAGATATATATCAGAACTGACTCAGAATAATTATAAAATTCCCAAATCAATTTAAATAATACCTAGTAAGACTTCACTTAAAGTAATTACCTTTTTGGAATCTTCCAGCTTTGTAGATACAAGTATTGTTGAAAAGGTTTAACATGATTCGAAGAGCAATATCGGTTCAAACATCTTATTCTTATTAATAGTTTTAATTTCAATGATTATTTGATTATGATTTATGAAGAGTAAAATTGAGAATGGAAATGGGGAATGTGTCAAAGAGACAACGACCCGAGTGTTTATTTTTGGTATTATATTTACTGTATCATTCAATTTGAAAGAGGCACAATTACCTTGAGTGTAAATATAAGGATGGGTTTAACAATAGGTCGTACCTCTTCCTATTCACAAACATATGTTACAGCGTAACTCGAATCTTCATTGATTACGACTTTTTGCAGAGAATGAATGATTCTTGAACCTTTAATTGACTTGAAATATTCGTTTTACTATTCTGAGCGTTATCCAAAATCATGTTATTTATGCTAGATTCGAATCTTAACACTTCGCGAATTTGTTAACTTTGCGTGTTCACTCTGTTGTGTTTTCAATTAGAGAGCCACCCACTGCAAACTAAACACTATTTGTTGGACAAGTGGTTTATATGATGTATAATAAGGCCACTCTTTTGATCCCTTGAACCAGAAAACCATTATGACATTACACATGCAGTTACATCAATTAGAATATTTTTTTATTTTTTTTAACACAACATGACTAACGTTTTCCGTAAATGTTTGCATTTCCAATTTATAGTATTTCAGCCTTCATATATATTGCAGGAAAAAGTAATTTTTATACTTTCTCACTCATGTTTAAATGTGAAAATCAGGCTAGCGTATAAACGAAATATATTTTAACTAACATTGTGTTGACTCTTCATTGCAACAATAATCTAGAACGCTCAATAGAGGACGCTGTCTCTAGAAATTAACAGTCCCGCATGGAGTCATAAACAAAGTTGCCGAATTATTCGAAATAGATTCATGAATAAACTTAGGGAACATCAGTTTACCGATATCCAAATAATGCAATTGTTCATTTCACATCTGGACTAAAATAGCATACCAGGTTTTTTTATCTTTTGTTTTTACAGCAAATAAAACCAAAAGAGGACAAGAACAAAAATGTTGTCTATGAAAACAGATATATAATACCGTTACCAAAAGAAATAGGACAAACAGAATACCAGAAGGGAAAACATATATTACACAGAAATCCCCAAAGATTGCATATCCAACGAAACTTTGGGTTTTGATCAAAATGGAATTTTACTGTTCATATTTAGCATGTGGCACCCGTCGTGTTGATGATGGCATGTCAAACCCCGGTAACACATTGCATCCGGGGATATCATAAACTAAATAAAAGAGACAGAGTAATGACTCCGACAAGTTGAACATTTTTGTAGTAGTCTTTTTCTCTGCTCTATGGTCGGGTTGTTGTCGTTTTGACACATTCCCCATTTCCTTTCTCAATTTCATTTTAAACAGAATTTCTACATGTTCTTTGGCGGTTATTGACATGATGGCGTCCGTAATAATGTCGAGGAAAAAAAAACGTCAAATGTGCCATGAATCCTCGGTTTAATAATTTCACTGCAAGTAGAAACCACGAAAAACATTGAGCCCTTGCAAATGTATCAGCTAAAAGATCTTAATTTTTATTTTAAGTTGCAGTAGGAATTTTCACAGCGTGACATCAATAATATCATTTTCATTGTCGCTCAGTTTAAAACCGACCAACCGCCATCAATTTTCTAGATGTATTTCGAGCCTTGAGGGAGACCGTACCACATATGTAGTGTTTGTAATATTCATGTATGCTTCTAAATGATAAACACGATGAAAAGTCACAAAACGTTTAATTTAAATATAACAATGATAGAACATCATCTAAATAACGGGATGTGAATTTAAAGGCCCATGTTACATTTCTTTCAAATGTCTCGTAAGATTTGCTAATCAAGTCATAATGATAATGAAGAATGCAGTTGTCTCTATAGAAGAACCGACCGTTGTCCAACAAAAATATGCTGAAAAAATCCGTATAGAGTCTTAATTTAACAGGGTTTAGATACCATTTTTAAAATCAAACTGTTTGTTTAATAATTGTTGTGGTGTCCTTTAACAAAACAAGATATGTGTAGCCATTTAACAACAACAAAAAATACTTACTAATATTGTATTGTTATTTGTATCAAATATAGTTAGTTTAAATTACTAAGGATACAATTGTCTTGTTTAAAATAAGTTGGTTATTCTTTTAATGATACGTGAGATGATGAAGTATTTAAAATAGAAAACCATGAAGTATATACTTTGTTCGATATTTGCAAAATTGAAAAAGATGAACATATATATTTGATCTATCTTTTTCCAGTTTCAACCGTGATTATAACCTGTTCCTTAATAAGAGTGCATTGTTAACTATAGCAGTTTATTGCAAAGTTTTAAGATCGATCCCAACAAATTTAATATGTATTCATTACACCTAATCCAATCAAATATTACTTAGTAAGCGGATTTTCTGGTTGGAAAATAGAATTACAGAAATCTCTTGAGAGGATTATATTACGACTAATTTTACTTCGAGAGAGATAACATTAATGTTAAGCTGTTTATAACGTCTTGGTTTTATAATTTAGAAATAAATATCTAATTTGTATTGCACTGCACTTTATAAAAAAACTTTTATATTTTGAACTTGCAGTAGGTGAATTACGACAATTCTAACGTTCAAAAGTTCAACATACTTGATACTTTTTTTTTTGACTGTTTTGTTTTGTTTTGTTTTGTTTTGTTTTTTAAATATTTTTCCGCGTATTGCCATCAATGTGCAGAATAGTTCAATCCTAGCTGGTCTCTAATAGTGAGTGTCAAATCAAAAGCTGCATTCTAGTTTGTAATATTTTAAACATTAACGGCACTAATGTTACTACACCAGATGCAGATGTCAACAATTAATGTCTCACTGGTGATACCTGAGGTCAAAATTAAGAATTTGTTTTAACAAAAAAGCAGTTATGAAAGTATAATTGTTAGTACAGATTTATATTGAGATTATCATTTTTTAAACTTTTAGTGAACTGCAACATTATGTTTGACGCGTGTATTTCGTTCGTATTAATACAAACATATGTTCTTAATATGGCTGAATTACGTTGAAATAGACACTAGTCTATTGTTGAAGGCATTATATTTATCTCTGATGAGGTAATTACGTATTTAAATTTGTATATGACACCTATACTACTAAATGAAAAATACCTGATCTATGGTATTATGAGATTTACTTAAAATAAACTAAGTTGGCACCACCTCGACGAGCAATTTAAGATTGTGTATTTAATCCAAACCTTTCACATTCTCTATCGGATTTGTGTTTTTACACAAAGAATATTTATGAAATATAAAATACTATCTTCACAACACGTTTGCAATAGTGATTAAATTCGCACAGTTTTAGAGAAATCTACAAGATTTATATACAGATATTTGTTTTGTTATTTATTTCTTATATTTTATCCAGTTGAAAGTTTAGCGTGTGTCACATTCAAAAACTATTACATAAAAAGACAAAATGATAAAACGATAAAAGCATAAATGGTTTCTTTGTTCGTCTTTTCGTGTGGTATATAACACTTATGACAGGTCACGGAAACATTTGATTCAACAAATCAACGAATAACTGTGTGTTCCTTCAGAAAAGTGAAATTTGCCTAGACATTTATTTGTAAGCACTGCATTAAATCCACTTCTTTAAATACACTTATAAACATTTATTGTCAATTATAGATTGAAATAGAAATTGGAAACCTTTTTATTGCAAAAGCTTTTATTTGATTGACATTTTGACTACATTTTGATCTCTAGAATCGTTTCAAAAATAACAGCTCAATGATTTCATAACATCTATAACTTGCCATCCGATTTCTTGTTTTATTATCTTGCTTCAACCAGTCATTTATATAAATAATAATCATATGATACATCAAATAATACTCGTTTCTATAGTACTGTTTCGTGTGTAATATGTGAAATCCAAAATGGAATCCTGGAGATTATTTCACATTTCCTGTACCCCACCAGATATAGTAATAGTACGTAAAACGTATTTGTTTTAAATAAACCAATCAACTCAATAGTTTGTTGACGAACCCAAGACATCTGTTGCATTCCTGGACATAATGGGCAGGTCTCAATGTTGATTGCATTCCTGGACATAATGGGCAGGTCTCAATGTTGGTTGCATTCCAGGACATAATGGACAGGTCTCAATGTTGATTGCATTCCTGGACATAATGGGCAGGTCTCAATGTTGGTTGCATTCCTGGACATAATGGGCAGGTCTCAATGTTGGTCTTTCTTGATTCTAATTGTTCAACGTTTGAGCCTCAATTTGCTCCAGTAAATTTTCTTGTTGTTGGTAACACCAATGCAACCAACATTATAAGTTAGAATGTGCTTTTGATGCAGCAATCTATGAACAAATAGTGTTTACGGCCATTTTAGAATAAAAGATACACCTCCTTCCAATATTAATGTTGTTTTTTTTTATTTTCAAAATGCCTCTTTTGATACTACATTTTACATGTAATTTCGTGTACATTACTATATCAAGGAAGATCAAATATGTTTCTAACCTTTCGAAGGTCTTGACGAGATATGTTTTGTTATAAAATAATGTATATAATCTATAAATCTCTACAAAAACTAGTTATATAGGTATGATCACCTGGACTTCTCTTTGGCAACAATTAAACCCATGCCATAGAGTGTTCATTTGACAATGCAGCATACATGAATGTCCAGTCTAGCTCGATAGCTATTTACTTCTGTTGAAAGCTAATAGTTTTCTACGTTTTCAAATAATATAACAATAGGCTTCATCCTCGTGAATATTTTTGTTATCTACACATTCGGGTTATTGAACACACGATTCTTGGAAATCAGCGATCACACTCATTTTTTTAGATGTTCATGTTGTTCATTCTTTAGTTTTCTATGTTTTTTGCCTATTGGTCTCTTTTTTTATTTATTTTTTATTTTTTGCATGGCGTTGTCGGTTTATGTACTACTTGGCGAGGTTCCAAAACAGATGAACATAGGACGGATCCAAAGTTTACATTTTTTTTGTGGATAAATAATTAAAATAGCAAAACATAAATTGCATCCAGTATTAAGTAACTTTACAAAGATGGGTTTTATAAATCTCTGGTTAAGTGACCTCCGTGTTGATTTGATTTGGTGGTATTCTTTTGAATGTGGTATCATCTTACACGTGACATCATATGTCTACATCTCTCATCAATCACCGTCAACGTCATGTTGTGTAACCTATTATATATAATATCGTAAAGATTAACTGCAATCATATTGTATTTAAATGTACAATATACGGAGTTTGTATATTGAAGAGTCACCTGTTATAAACATACTTTGTATTACTTGATTAATGACAAAATTATTGGGGTGTTTCGTTAGTGAAAAAATATAATATGAAGAAAATGAAATGAATAAATCAATTGTCTGCCATTTGAGAACTCGAAGTCACGACATAAACAAAAGTCAACAGTAAAAGTTCCCCAAAGTTCGTTTATTTCTGTATGTGTTGACAATGTAATAAAATACTTTTAAAAAATCTAGCAGTCTAATTATGGTTCATATTAAATTTCATCGCAATCTGAATACAATCCGTAGTTGTATATGGATGGATTATCTATAAACGTGCCTATTGAAGGTAAATGAAACTGGTTTTCCTGTCGATTAAGATTCTAATTAAATTCTACCTGTAGTACTGTGTTGTATTTACATGATTTAAGCATTTTGATGATTTAAACGTTGTTCAAATAAAACACTTAGGGTGTTCAGTCACACTAATTAAGTCGACAAATACAAGTTCGCTTTTTTTCACACGGAATACATGATTGGTAAATTGCTTTTTGAAAACAAAATCAATTAATAGTTTTTCATTAATATCGAAGCGCAGCTACTTGAATAACAGACCAACTGTTCAATGTGGATTAGATAGAGCGAAGATTAGCATCAACATAGTGTAAGTTACAACAAATTTAAATACAACAAAAGTTGAAAGTCTAAACCAAACAGATCTGTAAACTGTATAAGGATGGTTAGTAATTGGAAGCATTATTAATGTTGATACAAATTAATTGATTTTTTTACAAGTTGGTGATTAGAAGAACAATTGAGTATAGTATGGGGATTAATGGGAAATCAGTATTAGAGATGTGTTAACAAAACCAGCCTCGGAGAAATTTTCTTGTATCTGTGAAAAATGAGTATCGATTAACGAAGTACCGTTAGCTGACAGATGCAATGTCCAAAGCCATCGTTCACAACACAAGTTACTTGTAAAAGTCAATGTTTGAAATTTTATATGGTAAAAAATAGTATGTATTTACGACTATAGTGTTGTCTGGATCGACTTGACTTGGAACTTTTAAGATAATAAGTATTCGTTAAAATACCTTGTAGAATAAATGTCTGCTTGAATTATACTTGATTTATCGAACTAAGTGGACAGTTATCAATCTTACCAATACTATAGAGAACTGGTACTATTAGAATAAATTACACTTTTTAAACAAGTTGGGTACATTATTTGCTTTTCTTGTGAAGTTTTTACGATGGACTTTCACTTGAAAAGAAACAAGATTGCTTGAATTGTCAATATTGAAACCATGGATTTATACTATTTGTTAGTTCAGAGATCGTTTTTATGGACAGTTCAACTTCTTATAATTTTCCTGATTTCAACTGAAGGTATGTATTTCAAGAGTTTGTTATCTTTACAGCTTTTTCAGGAATTAGTTGATGTTTTAAACAGTCATATACTGAAACAATTATGTAAGAACTTCAATAATCAGATACAACGAAAAGTTATCTTTAATATTTGTTATTTTATATGTTTTAATCAATTGAACTGCAACTGTGTACATCATGTATTAATTTAAAGTAGTAATGTAAAACTTGATATCGTCTATAACAAAACTTAATCTATTACAAGATTTAAACTTTGATCTCCGACAAGCCTTTTAAATTTCTTGTATGTGCACACTTTCACTCACCAAACCTATTAATACTTTAATGCAAATATAATGCAATGAATAAGTTTTGGTTGATAACTTATAACTAATTAAAAAATACTGAAACACTTTTCATGATTTTCTGTTATCGTCATAGAACACAAATTAATTAAACGCCATGAGAAGGTTTTTCAAGGACATTTACTATCAAGTATACCCTTAGCTACGTATAGAATTAGATTCGGTATATTTTATCGCCAATTTTTTTGCCACAAGTATTTTATTTATTCAGTTTTATAAGAGTTGTTAAAGTATTTATCTTTAGTTTATACTTTAAACGATATACTGTAATTGCTACAAAAAATACGCTTCAGATGTATTGCCATCTTTTAAATTTCATTAACTGCTAAGGTGGTCTCATGGTTGCATTGCAAAACTCGATTAGAAGAGGGACGATAGTCATGGATTAGATCCAAGGATGAATTTAACCAAAAAACAGAACAAGGAAGGGTCAACTCGGAGTCTTTATATGAACTGTTACCTTTGAGGTTGCTACTAAAATAATAGCTTCAGAATGTAGCAATGTGCCTGTTTAGAATAAAATATAGATATATTTTTATAATTACTCAAAATCTTCGTGAGGAATCATGTAATATTTGGCGCTTGATGTTTGTCAGCAGCCATAAATCATTGTATAAAGATGTCATGAGGTTATCTATTTCAGTTATTAATTGCTGATAAATGTAGATTGAATATATTTGCGAATACAAACTTGTTATATAAGTGTGATTTTTTTTTCAAACATTAAAATTCTTACAAACCATTCTTAATGGAGTCACAACATGGTTGCCAGGGTAAAAAAATATTTTCACTATTGGTCTTCTTATTGCAAGTAGTGAAACCAAAGTTGGTGGTGGGGTCCATTTTGGCTGATAATTCTTAGTCTCCTAATGCAGTGGTTGTTAATGTTTTCTCGTTCTAAATATGCATGCATGTACTATTTGCCACTGAACGTTATTCACACAGCAGTCAATCAATCCATGACTGTTCATAATGTTTGTTCTTTAAATCATTATACTTGGCATGTTTAGTTAAAGGTGAAATCCATTTACTGTTCAAAGGATTTTGGTCTTGAGACATAAATGCAAGGGAAATTAGCACAATAATCAATATTTAATGGTACATTACATAACAAAAAGTAGCTCCTGTCTCGCCATAAATCAGAGCCCTTAAAGATACAAATCTCTGTCTCGCCATAAATCAGAGCCCTTAAAGATACAAATCGGAATGAATAATAGGGAAGGAAAATAATCATGGTTCCATCTTACAAACTATTAAAGACAAGTATATGGTTCATGTCTTTGTATAACATTTATATTACTGACAATTGACGTAATTGAATAAAACAGAAATAGACTATTGTAACCTTTGAATAGGCATGTTAGCTATAGATATGAAAATATTTACTTTCCTTACAGTTTAGTAACCGTGTGACTGCTTCTTTGTTGTTTATTTAATTTTGGGTTTGTTTAGGATAGTACCAATCTGTTGAAGACAACATCTTATTAGCAAAGAAACAACCAAATAAGTTAAGAGCAAGTATCTTGTAAAATGCAAGACAATCATTGATAAGAAATATATGGACATGGTGATAATTAATTGATTTTGTGTTGCTCGCTTATAGTCCATTGACAAATATTTCAAATTAACTATTACAACCGGTAGATTATGCTAGATAGGCAAAACTGCATGAAGGGCGGTAAATGAACTGTGATTGGAAAAGGGGATTATGATGGACAGGGGGATGCATGTTTGCCTTACAGCATGCCCGCTTTCATTGTGGTCGGACTTTGCCGCATACATGTACTTATACACCTAAATCCCAAACGGACACCCCACTTTAAAAATGAGTTTACGACAGGAAGAGAGCAGTCGAGGAAAGACCATATTAATATACCAAACTCAACTTTAGGGTTATATGGACAAATATATACAAAATGTATAATTATATGATATATCTGTATACAAAAATATTTCTCTGAAATCTTGGAAGATACGTAGATTAATGTGGATCTTAATACAATCGATAAGTTTTTTTTCTTGTACACTTATTGTAGTACTTTGTTGCAATGGTTTCTAATGCAGCCAAAATTACTATGGTAATAAGTACAAAATGTATAGTATTAAGAACAGTTTACCGAACTGCATGCAATAAATAATTTGCATTGATTTCTTTAACGAAAATATAAATCTTGTATTAGTTGTATCAATAACACATAAACCACTGTATTGTTCCGGGTCACTACCGTTTACAGATTATAGATATAGAAAGATGTGGTGTGAGTGCCAATGAGACAACTCTCCATCCAAATAAATTTATAAAAGTAAACCATTATAGGTCAATGTACAGCCTTCAATACGGAGCCTTGGCTCACACCGAACAACAAGCTATAAAGGGCCCCAAAATTACTTGTGTAAAACCATTCAAACGGGAAAGCCAAAGGTCTTAATTTTTAATGGAATCTAGCATGACATCCCGTGTATACACTTAAAAATACAAGATGTAATAATAATAAATTATTGTGTGCAAGTAATCATTATTAGTTGAGCAATATCACTAAAAATACATTTAAAGATCTTGACTTTAAAAAAAAACTTCCGCCTTATCGCTTTTCGTTTGATTTAGTGCTCAACGTTTTTGTGGATCGTCAATGTTTGTCTCTAGTCTAATTTATGCATTTGCTGGTTGGTGGTTTTGTATTTCACTGATTTCATCAGTGTACGTCTTAGTAACACGATACATTCATAATATTGTTTAAAACTTTCTACTCTCATTACTATCTACATAAAGATTCCTTAATAGACGTTTATTAAACTAAACGAAGAATCTATTGGTTCTATAATAGGCGTTTAAGATATCGCAAATCCAATTTCAAGATGCTTTATTTTACCACTTTTATAAGTGTTTTCCGTCAGTGGTGGGGAAAAACTACGGAATCTGCATCCGACGATGATGCTGGAATAAGCTACAGATTATAATAACCACGAATTCATTTGTAATGAATAAGTTATCACTGAGTACAGGCATTTATATTTAAACTATTGCAATTCCACTATAAGGGTATCTAAGCATTGGCTAGGCACTTTTAGTACGACTTAACGTGTTCTGGTTAAGAAAATGTTCCCTATCGCCCTAAATTACATGATTTTAACGAAACAAACACAATAAATGAAACAAAACAAAAAAACCAAACATAACAACCCTTCCCCGTCTTCTCTTAAATGCCCTAAACGTTGCTTACACAACAAAAGAACTCTTACGTCTTTGAATTAAAAATACAGAGATGCACCAGATACAAACGAGCTTAAAGAGTTTAAAGTTGAAATCTGATTAAAACGGAAATCCAGACCATTGTTCATACATTCGATTGATTGGTATTTGCTGAGGGTCCAGTGGCAAATGTTTCACTGCATATTCAGGAGGAGAACATAATAACTTTTAATCCAATTGATACGATATGTAAAGTGGATCAATCTAAATGAAAGGCGGGTGATAAAGACAAAATTGAAAAGAAAGTGGCGAATCCATAAAGGACATAACACTTTGTCGGTCGCCAAAAAACATTATCTTTTCTGTGTGGAAAATTTATTTGATTTTTTTGTAATAAACCGTCCACAATTTGTTTAAAAAATTGTTTTATGGAATTATGCCCCTTTCCAAAATCCTGAATTCGTCCCAGAAAGGCATGTATAAAAATGTATGATACAGACAGAAATTTGATTTTGCAGCTGGTAAGCCACGAACTCCTCAAAGACTAGTTGCAAAGAGCGAATTCATATGGCCTGCAGTAATTCTGGCACCTTTCATACACGAGGCATGATTTATCTTTAAAAAAATAACGGTACTACATGTATTTATAAACAGTTACATGACACATATATGGACACATATTGTGACTTGGATGGAGAGTGGTCCCATTGGCACGCATACCCCATCTTCTCATATCTACAATGGTTAACATAAATAACCTAATTGTTATATAATCTGAAAATCAAAGGGATCCTACAATATGAGCTTCTACTTCTGAAAATTGTCTTTTGCCTGGAAGAGATGACGTATCATGCTTTAAATAATACCAACCTAGTTCCACAGACATGTCGTACCATAGAACGCGTCGTCGTTTGGTTTGGTAATCCGGATAATCATGAACACAATTGTTATCGTTTTATTTAGTGATATCAGGTAGTAAAGTTTTTACCATTGGTGTCTTAATGTGTTTTTAAATGAACTCGCTCCTCTTTAATATCAGGATGGATAAACAGGTCAAGGTTACACCATTGAACAAATGTGCTTTTTCAAAATCCGATTGTTACACTTCATTTATTTACGGTTAGATTAGTCCAACATCCTTTTTACAATACAGATATTTGGGCGAGGATTATTATAATGAAATCGACCCTTAAAACTTTGGAAATACTATATATTTATAATTTTATATATTATACCACAAGACTCATGAATGACCAAGAACTGTCCGATTGTCAAATGATAAAGAGTGTGTCAAACACAGAACATTTAAGTACAATCATCATGCCCTCCCATAATTCACTTAACCTAGTTCTAACGAATGTTTAAAACAAATGCATGGAAACAAAAGACTTTTATGAAGTTTCTTTATATAAAAATATCATGAAAGTTAATAATATTTGTACTATATAGGAAAGTTGTGAACAACTAGATACTAGTGCAATAAAGAATATGTTAATGTTAAAAAAACGTTAATTTGACAGAAGGCTATTATTTTAAGTCTAATTTAAAAAGAAAATACTTGGGTTACCAGCTACGTAAACGACATCCATAACCCCAGATTAACGTATCCCATTGATGCATATGATGTACTTCAGGACGTTAGTTGGCTCGTTTGAATTCATTTCGGGGTCTTTTATAGCTGACTATGCGGTATGGGTATTTCTCATTGTTGAAGGTCGTACGATGACTTAAAGTTGTAAATATCTGTTTCATTTGGTGTCTTGTGGATAGTTGTCTCATTTGACAATCAGATCACACCGTCTTTATATGTTTATATTGTTTACAGATTAATAGTTTTGCTAGATAACAAAACGATCAAATATAATATTTGTCTTGCCAGTGTGTTTTGAAACAGTTGAATAAATAAATTGTATTTCTCTCACTTCTTATTGTAATCATAATTTCAATAAAATCTTTTGAGGTACATGTAATATAAAACATGTCTATAAATTGTAAGGGCACAGCTTGCATATATAGTGTTACTATTACAATTTAAATCATTTTTGATTTAAAACGAAATATCGTGTTTTATGTACACTATATATTCGATAAGTGCATTCATGCCATTGTATTGCAAATATAAACCATAAAATATTATCAATATAAAGTAAACAGAATAACTTTTAATTATAAAAAAGGTTAGTCAAAATATATGCTGAGTAATATACTGCAGCAGATTTCGTTTAAAGTCATAAACAATTATGCAACTTATTACAAACGTATTCGTCTGTAGTGTAAGATATCTATTTTTTTTTACTATTTTAACAGTAGCAATTATACATTCATGTTAATCCAGAAAAGCGATTCGGACTCACGAAATTTAAACAGATGTGATCTCATTTAAATAAATATTAATGCTGACCTTGTAATTTACAAAGGAATTCAAGATTCAATTCAAACAATAAACAATTTTAATTTTAAGGCGGACGGGTGTATAATGGTTACATAATCATTCTCCATGTTGATAAGACTTTTCAAAGAATGATTTATTTTTTTTATTTTTTGTAACGGTTTTGAGCTTTCAAAGAACATATACTGGGCCATTTGCTTCTAGAACGAAAGCAGGAGTAGTCTCTTTGATTGACCATTATACAATACATTTGTCACAGATGACCATGGGTATGTTCCATTTTTCTATTGAACTGTTTATCGAGATATCGCTTATGATCTATATTTGCAATATAAAGTTATACTTTAAAATTATATCATACTAAGCAAAATTATGTATTCGGTATGGTAAATGATATGTGCATGTCATGTACATTGAATGTACGTACATACAAACACTCTGTGTCTTTGTACGATGTATTTCTGCTTTGTATCCATCTGATGAGTTAAGCCCTTCTCAACAAGTGTTTATAGTTTGTTCTCATATTGCACTGCTATACCGCTGTCCCAGGTTAGGGGGAGTAGTTTAGCCCCGCCACATTTGGTTTGTCACAAGTCATGCACCTGTAATTCATTGGTTGTCGTTTGTTGCTACATATATTTGTGTTTCGTTCAATATTTTGTACATACATTGGGTCGTTAGTTTTCTTGTTTAAATTGTTTTACATTTAGTGTTTCTGGGCCTGTTATAGCCATCTATGTGGTTTATTCATTGTTGAATACTGTACGGTCACTACGGTGACCTATTGTTGGTAACTTAATATGTGGAATATTCGCTTGGCATCCATCTGCATGTATATGTATTATCATGGAGAGATCGATTATGCATAATAAAAGACATTAATTTATTTGCGTTTTGTCTATCACTCTTTTAGTGGCTATACTTTCGTTTAATTTTCAATTTAAAACACTTCAAACGAAATTAAAGGAAGTATAGACGACATTGTCTGTGACTGTGATGATGTAAAATGAATATTTCGTCACCGTCCTCGTGGTTAGCGTGTCCATTATCGTTTTAACGTTTGGTAAAATATCCATGTCGATACTATTGTTTTATATGTTTAAATTCCTCGAGAGAGCATGGTTTCGTCCACATTTACAGTCGATTACTATTTAAAATCGATAATGCTCAAAGAAGAAATCGAATTATTTAGATTTCAACTGAAATCGTATCGTTCACACATTGAAGGTTAATAAATTGGATTTTGTTGAGGTCATCTGGGATTGAACACCTTTGTAACTTGTTCAATCTAAAGCTTACCACTTAAATGAACTTTTTGGCATCATCTGAAAGAGTCTTCAGTTGAAAGAAGTGTTATCTAAAATTGATCATCATCACTGTATGTCAATAATTTCTATATTAAATGACGTGATGTATTGTCAGCAATAATGGACGTAGTATATATATACTCTCAAATGTATGGCTTATTTTCACACCTCAACGGACTTCCGGGTCCAGGTTCCGTTACGCTTATGGATTATTGACAAGTAATGAAATATGGTTTAGAAGTACATGTAGCTGTAGAAAAAAAGTGTGGATGGATAAATGATCTGGACAAACCAACTCCCTATCAGACAATGCGTACATGGTCTTCTACAATAAAAAGGAGGGAAGCGGTATAGCATCATGACAATACAAAACATGTCTTAACAGTTAACTTTACATTTTTGCTTCACATCACGGTGCGGAGCTATTAGTTTCAGTCGAAATACACGCCATCTTGAATAAATTACTAATCACGTATAGATTTTAATTGGTTGCATTATAATGAGGCTGAGATACAGCAACAGCTAGGCTTAAATGAGATAAAGAATTACAGACTTTTCTCGTCCAGGATAAGACATCATATGCCGGAAAATTAACTATGTGTATTTCAGTTCCGATCAACTATCATTAATTCATGTTCGTTTTATTATGCATATACATTTTACAAATTAATTCAATATTGAAATACCAATTATTAATACGTGTTTAATTGCTTTGTTACCCTGCAATTTGCACGATTTGCTTTGCTTAACAATGTTCCTATACAATGTTTACAAAAATGCATTATCTGTATTTAATACATTCTGACAATATAGGCACATCTCCAGAAAGGCACACCTCGAGAGTCGTGTCTAAATTTATAATTGTTTTAATTTTCAACAAGAATTTTTTTTTTAAAGCATGGGTATATAACGCACACTCTTAAAGTACATCCATTTTATATCAATACCAAAATCTAAAAATACCACATTTCTAATACTAATTTAACAACCACATGCACACATATATGTTTACATGGAACCTTAAATTAGTGAAGAGGGGAGCAGTCCATAGCTTTTTAGAAAGCTTAAACTTGCATGGTGTTAACATCACATTTACGTGTACAAATCTACAGAATTTGTTGTCAATCTTACTATATTATCTCATCACCTTTTGAGTTTATCAATCGGGTTGCTTAATGGGATCTATTATATATAGTAGTACATGTTCACCTTTGCACGTTCGTTCGTGATTTTTTCAGTTCTACAATCAGTCATTCTAGGAAGTCATCACTATCTATTATGGAACGCCGTAACTGCCTTATGGTACTTCATTCTTTATTATGATGAACTTTTTCTTTATTATGATGAGCTTTTTCTTTATTATGATGAGTTTTTTCTATATTATGATGAGCTTTTTCTTTATTATGATGAACTTTTTCTTTATTATGATGAGCGTTTTCTTTATTATGATGAGTTTTTTCTCTATTATGATGAGCTTTTTCTTTATTATGATGAGCTTTTTCTTTATTATGATGAGTTTTTTCTTTATTATGATGAGCGTTTTCTTTATTATGATGAGTTTTTTCTCTATTATGATGAGCTTTTTCTTTATTATGATGAGCTTTTTCTATATTATGATGAGCTTTTTCTTTATTATGATGAGCTTTTTCTTTATTATGATGAGCGTTTTCTCTATTATGATGAGCTTTTTCTCTATTATGATGAGCTTTTTCTCTATTATGATGAGCTTTTTCTTTATTATGATGAGCTTTTTCTTTATTATGATGAGCTTTTTCTCTATTATGATGAGCTTTTTCTTTATTATGGTGAGCTTTTTCTCTATTATGATGAGCTGTCAGAAGGGAATCATGGGAAATTAAGAGAATTAAGATCAAACAAGAAGAAAATGGCACAATCAGATATGTTGAAAGTTCTTCGGAAAATTGGCTTGCTCCATGTGCGGGAAATGTTCGATAAAGAAAAAATAACTCCAAATATTGTCAGCATGCTTTCAAAACATGAACTGGAATATCTAGGAGTTACCATTCCAGCGCATAATTGTGACCAGCCACGACATATCTAGGCTTATGGAGGTAGAACGTCATTGTGAGAAAAACGCCGTTAACTATATGTGACTAGCCACTTCCAGGCTTAGGAGGGTACATTTTCTAAAATTTGCTTTTTGTATATTTATCTAGAATATTCCGAAACAAAACTCTCTGTCATGTGAATTTGACATATTTGTTGTAATAGCAATGAAACGAGTCATTTCGAATATCGGTATGAAAATGAAACTGTTCTATGACGGCTTTTATTTATTGAAGGCACTAATTTATAAAATACAAAATTATTGTATTTATTGGCTCTTAGTAATGTTCAATTGCGTATTTGAATAAAATTTCAAAGACTTAAATTTACTACAATACAAACAATTCTTAGCTCTATTTTAGAACATGTAATTTAAACTTGTTGAAATGAAGTTAGTTTAAAATTTGTCAAATTAAGCTTTAAGAATTCCTTTTTTTAATTTAGATTTATTATGCATGTATCTATACTTAGTATGCGACGCGTAACAGTTTATAAGTAGGTGTTCTCTTAAATGCATTTTATACGGTGCATTTGTTAGGGATATATTTCAGATTTCATTTATGAAAGGAAATCTATAGAGCAGAAATTTGATTTTTTTTTGTATCAATTTAAAATGTAGATTCAAATATTTTTCACTTCAAACGATAAAAAAAACTTCTTCAAAACTTATATATGATGTATAGTTCGGCGTCAACAAAAAAGAAGCCAACGAAAGTGTTTATCTCTTCTTCACAAATACATATTTCATTGAATCTCGATATTTATCTTGTTTATAATTTTTCTAACATTGACGTTCTACCTCCATAAGCCTGCAAATGTTATGGCGTGTCACAATTATGATGACACTGCTTCTCACTTCTGCCGCCAACCATGCTCCTCGCGACTATGCACAAGTTAGGGACTTTGTTACCACAAATACTTTAAACCTTTACTTAATTCTTTCATATATAATAGATATATTAGGTTTTAAAGTTTGGTTGTATCTTAAAACTTATTTCAAACGTGATACATCCTCATTTTTACAGAAATGTTGTTTGTCGTGCCCGGAAATTTTGAAACGATCCTGGTAAACTAATTTATTCTTTAAATAAACTCATTTTAAAAGGTTACCAATTTAGCACTGTAATTAGATCATTGAATATTGTTTTATAGGTATTGATATTGATTTTGTTATCAGTAAAATTTAAAGCAAATTAAATATTATTTTTTTATACATATACACATTCATGGATCTGCAATATGTCGACTCCTGTATCTTAGCATAACACAAGGTCAGGTTATTCTCCGACTTTTTATTGACGTCGTTGCACTAAATCCATTGGATGTTTGATGTGTACTAATTGATAATTTAGTCTTAGATGCATAAATTTATTTTTTATTTTTTGTCTTTTTGTTGTTAGGATGTACAAGTATCCGGTCATGTCCGCCTGTATTTGTAGTATTTGTATGTTTATCCATCTGTTGAGTTAAGCCTTTTCATCTTATTTTTATAGTTCGTTCTTATGTTGTACCACTGTCCCAGGTTAGGAGGAGGGTTGGGATCCCGCTAACATGTCTAACACCGCCACATGCTGTATGTATGTGCCTGTCCCAAATCAGGAGCCAGTAATTCAGTTGTTGTCGTTTGTTTATGTGTTACATATTTGTTTTTTTCCTTCATTTTATACCCCATTTATGGGCATTATGTTTTCTAGTCTGTACGTTCGTCCGTTCGTTCGTCCGCCCGTTTGTTCGTTCGTCTGTCCCGCTTATGGTTAAAGTTTTTGGTCGAGGTAGTTTTTGATGAAGTTGAAGTCCAATCAACTTTAAACTTAGTAAACTTTCCTATGATATGATCTTTCTAATTTTAATGCCAAATTAGATATTGTATCCCACTTTCACGGTCCATTGCACATAGAAAATGATAGTGCGGATGGGGCATCCGTGTACTTGGGACACATTCTTGTTTGTATATAAATTAGGCCGTAAGTTTTCTCGTCTGAATTGTTTTACATTGTCATTTCGGGGCCTTTTATATCGGACTATGTGGTATTGGATTTGCTTATTGTTGAAGACCGTAAGGTGACCTATAGTTGTTAATTTCTGTGTCATTTTGGTCTCTTGTGGAGAGTTGTCTCATTGGCAATCATACAAAATTTTCTTTTTTTTATATAGGTGTACCAGATGAGTTTCAATTCACAAAGTCATCGATGCCAAAGTTGGTACCTGTCCTATTGAAATCTGTTCTCATTATTCGTTGGTTATTAATTGCAATGTTTATTGGCTCAAAAACAAAAAATGGCCTTCCATCGTCCATAAGATTAGCCGCATCAATGTTTCTCCTAATCCATAATCAACTAAATCTCGTTCACTGAGTTGTGTACCAACTGGATTTTGTATTTGACCGGCGATCCAAATATTGACAGGATATGATTTTGTTGTTCTCATTCTATGGCTTGTCCAAGCTTGAGTCCAAATATCAAGTCGTCTGTTAATTTTATCCATGTAAATGTAGTGCAGGGCTATTAGATGCAGCTCATTTAGTTGATCGGGAATTCCCTGGTCTTCCAAAAGGATAGAATAGCACAAAACACCCTCGTTAACGTCCCTTCTCAATCTCTCTATTCTCTGATTGTGCGTGCTTGGGTCTGTAATCATACTGTCGTCACCATGTTTTTGTCAACATGAAATCCGCCTCAGATAAATTTTCTAGTCCCTTATCTGACCAGAGACGGATTTGAAGGGAGCCAGGTGGCCCAGGCCTCCCTTTTTTCTGGAAAAAAAATTGGTTGATTATATAAGGAATCACTGAAGCATGACCGGAGCGGGCCCCCTCTTAGGCAGTCAGTGGGACCCACTTAAGAAAATTTCTGGATCCGCCACTGCAGATAGAACCTATACAAAAAACCTACTCCAGAGAGGAAGCTACTCAATACGGTGGCGGAAGTGTTGTCACGACAATGTAGAAACATAATAAGCCTACTGAACCCATCAACTCCACCCAGTATAATGAATCTTCATCTTAATAATTTATGGTTAGTGTCTATGTGCCAGAAGTAGTTCGGTGCCGCAACGTTGTATACACGTCTGTGCAGTCGAACATTTTTTCTCTCTTGGGTACCAGCGAAGCATATTCTAAGAATGGCATCTCTTAACCTCAATCTTTGTAGTTTAATTGCTTTTCCATACAGTATTTCATGCAACATGCGTTCGCCACAACAAAAAAAGTCAACGACAATGCCGGAAAGTATACTGTCATGGTTGTCATCTTCAATGTCAGAAAAATCTCCAAAATGAGCCACCCGTCAATATATTGTTCTCTCTGATAGTTGTAAGAGATTTCCAATGTCCGATATCTTGAAGTCACAATCCAACAACGATTCTAGTATATTTTTGTCGACATGGTATTTTGGATTGCCACCCAAACTATCAGTTTTCACAGGTTTCATGTTTCCATACTTGATGCATTCCATTTGCAGTGTCATCATATACGCTAAAAGGTAGCTCCTAGATATTCCAGTTCATGTTTTGAAAGCATGCTGAAAACAATTTCTTTATCAAACATTTCCCGCACATGGAGCAAGCCAACTTTCCGAAGAACTTTCACAACATTTCTGATTCTGCCATTTTTCTTTTTGTATCATCTTAATTCTTTTAATTTCCCATGATTCCCTTCTAACAGCTCATCATAATAGAGGAAAAGCTCATCATAATAAAGAAAAAGCTCATCATAATAAAGAAAAAGCTCATTGTAATAGAGAAAAAGCTCATCATAATAAAGAAAAAGCTCATCACAATAGAGAAAAAGCTCATCATAATAGAGAAAAAGCTCATCATAATAAAGAAAAAGCTCATCATAATAAAGAAAAAGCTCATCATAATAGAGAAAAACCTCATCATAATAGAGAAAAACCTCATCATAATAGAGAAAAACCTCATCATAATAGAGAAAAACCTCATCATAATAAAGAAAAAGCTCATCATAATAAAGAAAACGCTCATCATAATAGAGAAAAAACTTATCATAATAAAGAAAAAACTCATCATGATAAAGAATGAAGTACCATAAGGCAGTTACGGCGTTCCATAATCTATACAGTATTGTGAATTTTATATACTAATTACACCTTATGTAAGAATCCGGGGTTTTGATTGGTTAATAGCCAGTGTATTTTTCACCAATTTACTGTTATCAAATGAATATTGTTCATTTTTAACGCCGCCGGGGTATTTGCTAAAAGGATATGCCTTTTTTACCCTCTCTGCCGTGGTATTTGCCAAAAAATACTCTATCCGACTGGACGCTTGTAACGTCACGATCATCAATGCGTTTTAGTACATTAACATTCGGTGTAATTAAACAGATATATCATGTTATTGAGGGGTATTTGCGAAAAATACCAGTCTTGAGAATGAATTTCCCTCGCCTTACGGCTCGTGAAATTTAACATTCTCTCGACTGGTATTTTTCGCAAATACCCCTCCTTAACATGATATATCTGTTCAATATCTCGATCAAGGATCGTTCCAGATAAATGTTTGACTTATCTTCAAGATAATAGTATTACAAACATTTGGCACCCAATTCAACACTCACATCATAAATGTAGTTTACAGATATAAACAGCATGTATTTGTCTGCAATACACAGAAGGCATATTTGAACAAAGGAGTAGACTACTAAATTTAGTAAGACCCCTTTTTGCCCCCAAAATATAGCAGTTTTAGAAAATTATGAAAATGTAATCTTAAAGCTATATTTTGGAAAGTAAAATGCTTCTGCTACATGAATATGCGCTGTTTTTGACAATACTATGCACAAATATCGCGTTCTATTATCATTAAGTCATGCTAAATTACTGAAATCTTCAAAATTTTAGCATTTTTGTTCATTTTTAGACGGTTTCCGTCTAAAATGAAAGTGGCCTTATTCGTGTTCATTCATAATATTGAAATGTAAGTTGTATTTGATGATAATACAAAACATATATAAAGTTTGAGGATGAACACGGATGCGGCCACTTTCATTTTTGACAAAAACCATCTAAAAAGTGACGTTTTTGGGGATATTTGATAGATTTTTCATATCTAAGCTTGAATCAGAGCGTTTTTAATGACTAAATCAGTTAAAATCTTTCACATAAACTAATCGAATCAATTGAAATAGACACTTAAGTGTTTAAAAAGTGTCCAAAAACTTTCGTTAGATGAACCTGAAATTTGAGGCCTAAATCGGCCCTTACCGGGACCTACTCCTTTAGGTATAAGGAGGAAATCGTAATACAGATCATTGATTCATCTTGGGACTGGGACAAATAGAAGTACGACTTTATAACTAAGTAATGTCTTGGAGAAAATTGATATTGAATAATTTATACGTATGACCCACTTGAGTATACAGATACTATCGCAGACCTGTCAATGCACAAGATAGTTTACGTTAGAGTTTTTACAACCCTCGATAACCAATATAATTACGGTTTATTTGGTTTTAAATTTCTAAAATTATTTTTTAATAAATGACCTTGGAAAATAGTGCGTATCACTTGCAGGGAACCATTGTTATCTGATCTGATCATAGGTTAATGCAATGTGTTGCGACCTTATAAAATACGGTAATCAGATTAATCTTGAAGGATAAAGATTAGTT